>NW_017675599.1:0-2072 GCF_001879085.1 Nicotiana attenuata | reverse complement strand
GCAGGTAATCCTTACTTTCCTTTCTCCCTTCTGCGTGTTGTAAGACTGACTTGAGCCGTGCTTAATTCTGTCTTTTCTTTTTAGACCCTTGTTTTGGAGGTGGAGAGGGGGCGCCGTGAGCAAAAACGGATGGCCCTCTACAAAAAGATGCTAAAAAAGTATCCAAAGTATCGGTCTAAGCACCGAGCGGTGGTTGAACGGGGGCAGTCCCAGTTGGAATGCAGGGGAGCTGAGCTGGAGGAGGCGGATAGCGAGCTGATGAAGGCCGTGGCCCGTAACAGCGAGTTGGAGGAGCTTCTCAGGATGAAAGATGACGAGCTTGAGCTGAGCCGTGGGGTGGCGGCGGAGAACGTCGACCTCCAGCGGAGGGTGGCGGATCTGACCGTCGAGCTCGACGCCAGGATGGTGGAGAACAATGGACTTTCTCAGCCTTTCTCATCTCGTCCCTCGCCTGGTCAAAGTACGCATCGTAGTGCGCATAAAATATGGATTTTTGCGGAGGCTAAGCTCAACGTGTATGGAAAGCTTCATGCCGCGGGCCGGGCGACGGAGGAGGAAGTTCAGGCACGGCGAAACGAGGCTCGCGCTGCTCGTGAGGCTTGTGGTTATTACCCCGACTCCCCTGATGGGGAGGGGCCTGCTTCTGAAGACGTTAACCGGCTCGACTCCAGCTCCTGGTACAATGATGTTTACCTCCCAGGGGGTGACGGGCAGTTATAAACTTGTACTTTGGCTTGTATAGTGTATTAGAGCTCGTCCGCGGGGGCGAATGTAAATATATTTTTAATGTAATATAAATTTTATTTTTACTGCTTCGTCCATTTGGTTCCTTCCCTTTCTTGGGTTTTCTTTTGTAATGCTTAGCCTCCATAGAGGTTGTTCTTGTCGTTCGTCAAAGGGTAGTATCCGTCGTGGTTCAAGCGAGGCCGGACCGATGTCAATGGCCTTGGCCATTAGGATGTTGCTTCGACTGTCGTCGAAGTAGTATCCGTCGTGGTTCGAGCAAAGCCGAACCGATGTCGATGGCCTTGGCCATTAGGATGTTGCTTCAACTGTCATCGAAGTAGTATCCGTCGTGGTTCGAGCGAGGCCGAACCGATGCCGATGGCCTTGACCATTAGGATGTTTCTTCGACTGTCGTCGCAGTAATATCCGTCGTGGTTCGAGCGAGGCCGAACCAATGTCGATGGCCTTGGCCATTAGGATGTTGCTTCGACTGTCATCGAAGTAGTATCCGTCGTGGTTTGAGCGAGGCCGAACCGATGTCGATGGCCTTGGCCATTAGGATGTTGCTTCGACTGTCGTCGAAGTAGTATCCGTCGTGGTTCAAGCGAGGCCGAACCGATATCGATGGCCTTGGCCATTAGGATGTTGCTTCGACTGTCGTCGAAGTAGTATCCGTCGTGGTTCGAGCGAGGCCGAACCGATGTCGATGGCCTTGGCCATTAGGATGTTGCTTCGACTGTCGTCAAAGTAGTATCTGTCGTGGAATGGGGATTAACTCTTGTTCGTGTAATGGAGATTAACCCTTGTTTCATTCAGTGGATATTTCTGTTCATTCAATGGAGATTTCTGTTCATTCAATGGAGATTTCTGTTCATTCAATGGAGAATTCTGTACATACAATGGAGAATTCTGTTCATTCAATGGAGAATTCTGTACATATAATGGAGAATAGCTAGTGTAGTCCCTTCACTATATTGGCCTGCGGACCGTGTCGATTGGCCGATATGGTGAACCTGCGCTCCTGTTCCACCGGGTAATCCCTTTGCCGCCTCGTTAAAAACCTCCTCGAGAAAACCCAATTGGGATAAAACTCGGGTCAGGGAAAAAGAGTACGACTTAGGAGATGCCTTTCAGAAGTGGAAGTATTTGAGGTGGGCGACGTTCCAATTGTTTTGGAGCGGTTTTCCCTCCATCGTTTCTAGTTGGAACGCTCCTTTGTTCGCCGCTGCTATGATTTTGTATGGTCCGTCCCAGTTGGTCCCCAATTTTGCTTCATTCGGGTCCTTCGATGCTAGTGTTTTGGCTTTGAGGACGTAGTCGCCAACTTTGAGCGATCTTACTTTGGC
>NW_017675598.1:52176-63805 GCF_001879085.1 Nicotiana attenuata | reverse complement strand
CTGGAGATTGGAAAATACAGAAAATTAATACGGCTAAGAATTTCATAGACTTTTACTGTTCCATTAGGTTCTGATTTGATTTCTGAGGTTTTTCTTTTCTTGAAGTTATCCTTGACTCAGATGGGGTTAAAGATGGTTTGATTTGGTTTTTCAAAGACTGATTTTGAGTCGAATTTGGGGTTTGGAGTCCTGTTTCAATTTGATTTTGGAGTGTATAAATTGGACTCGAATCTGTTTTGAATTGGTTTGAAGCTTGGACTGGGTTCAGCTTGCTATTACTGTTGCATTGCTGCTGGTTATTGTTTTGCGGTTGCTGACCTTTCATTATTCCTATTTTTGCTTCCAGGTATCTTTTAACACCATGGATATCACCCAAATGTACTTTGGAGTTTGAATATGAAATGTGATCAAGTCAATGACTGTCGTTACTGAAGTTTTGCTTTCCTTCGTTTTTAATTTCATGCTCAATCTGTGTTGCTGGGCTTAGAAGGATCGTGATTAAATATATTTACTGCTGAACAGGACAGAATTAAATTGGTTATCAACTATTTTTGGTGGACATGTTCTATTTGATTAGTAGCTGTGCTCATAGTTTAGTTTAAATATGGTAGGCTCATGTTTAATAGAGACTGTAGTGTTCTGTTAACTGCTGTATTTGAGTAACTTATCGATTTTTAAGTTTTGTTTTATTTGGTCTTAAATGATTAAGGGAATTTGAAAGATAAGGTTTGGGATTGGCTCAGTAATGGGTTGTATATCTTGTTTCTTGTGTTATTATAGAATATTTAAATAGTTGAATGATTCCTGGGTTTGGATTGTGTAAATCACGTTAGAAGGATAAATACAGGTGTTAATTTTCCTTGGGAAGTGTATGAAGCCGTTTCAATGTAAAAATAGTATCCAATTCTATGGACACCCAGCAACTGATTTGGGGTTTAATTAAAAGGGATAAAGGTTTTTGTTTAGTAATGTAATGTCTGATGGGGATTTGAATTTGTATTGGCTAGGGGTTTTCCAATTGGGTCTGAAAATTTAGGTGGCAGGTCGGCCATATGAAGAATCTTCCTGCTCATTAATCGTTTGTCAATCTGAGTCTTCGGACTTGCTTTCTTCACTAGACTTGGGCTCATTCAAGCCCGGGCCTGAATGTTCTCTACTGTGTTGCCTTGGGAAGTTAGTTGGAATCGAAATTTGCCCTTTTTTAGTCGTTGTTAGGCTTCCCTCAAGCTTCTCATGTATGGCCTTGTATTAATTTCATAACCTAGATATAAACATGATTAATATTCATGGAAAAGCTTTTAGGGCCGTTTAAAACATGATTGTGGTTGCGTATACGTTCGCGTAACGTGACCATGATCCTAAATTAATTCGGAGTATGCGTTCGCGCAACTTCATGTAAGTTCATCAAAATCACATATGGCTTTTAGTAATTTTGTAGGCTAGATAAAAATAATATTTCGTAGAATATCCTTTAAGGCCGTTTGAAAATACCAAGTGTGGTTGCATATACGTCCGCGTAACACAACTACATTTCTAAAAACAAAACCGGAGTATGCGTTCGCGCAACTTCGGCCCAAACTTTTCTTAATAATAATTAAGCGTCATTGATTGTGGACACGTTCGCGCGACATGATGTTTGACGCATCAAACGGGCGGGTATACGTACGCGTAACCCGTCTCAAGATAATTTTCTAATTAAAAGCGGTGAAAGAAACAAATGCACATAGGTTTAAAATAAGTAATTAAATAATTTTCGTAAGCCAAGTATTATCAAAGCGACCGTGCTAGAACCACGGAACTCGGGAGTGCTTAACACCTTCTCCCGGGTTAACAGAATTCCTTACCCGGATTTCTGGTTCGCAGACTATAATAACAGAGTCATTCTTTTCCTCGATTCGGGATTAAAACCGGTGACTTGGGACACCATAAATCTCCCAAGTGGCGACTCTGAATTTTTGATAAAATAATCCCGTTTCGATTGTCACTTCAAGTTGGAAATAACTCCTTTATTATACCCTTTACGGGGTGTAGTTGAAAAGGGAGGTGTGACACCAGTGCCTGTCCCTTGACCGCTTTCTGAGTCACGTAAACAATGTCGAATTCACTCAACAGGATTTGCCATTTGGCTAGCTTGCCGGTGGGCATGGGCTTTTGAAATATGTACTTCAAGGGATCCATTCTTGATATGAGATATGTAGTATAGGCACAGGAGTAATGTCTCAGCTTCTGAGCTACCCAAGTCAAAGCACAACAGGTGCATTCCAATAGAGAATACCGGGCCTCGTACGGGGTGAACTTCTTGCCGAGATAATAAATGGTTTGTTCCTTTCTCCCTGTTTCCTCATGTTGCCCCAAAACGCAGCCAAAAGCTCCATCTAACACTACAAGGTAGAGTAACAAGGGTCTACCTGGCTCAGGCGGGACTAAGACTGGGGGTGTTGACAGGTACTCCTTGATTCTGTCGAAGGCCTTTTGGCAGTCATCAGTTGATTTGGTAGCGGCGTCCTTCTTTAACTATTTTAAAGATTGGCTTACAGATAACCGTAGACTGTGCTATGAATCGACTAATGTAGTTAAGCCTTCCCAAGAAACTCATCACATCCTTCTTGTTCTTTGGCGGTGGTAGTTCTTGAAAGGCTTTGACTTTTGATGGATCCAGTTCTATTCCTCGGCGGCTCACAATAAACCCAAGCAGTTTCCCAGCAGGAACCCCAAATGCACACTTTGTGGGGTTTAGTTTCAGGTTGTATCTCTGCAGTCTATTAAAGAACTTCCTCAGATCTTCTATGTGGTTAGTGGCTTTCTTGGATTTGATAATAACATCATCCATATATACCTCTATCTCCTTATGTATCATATCCTGAAAGATGGTAGTCATGGCCCTCATGTAGGTGGCCCCTACATTTTTCAGGCCAAATGGCATCATCTTGTACCAGTACATTCCCCACGGCGTAATAAAAGCCATTTTCTCAACATCTTCCTCATCCATCCAGATCTGATGATAACCAAAGAAGCAATCTACGAATGACTGTAGCTCATGCTTGGCGCAATTGGCAATCAGGATGTTTATATTTGGCAAAGGGAAGTCGTCTTTCGGACTGGCCCGGTTGAGATCCCAGTAGTCGACACAGACTCTGACCTTCCCATCCTTCTTCGGCACTAGCACAATGTTGGCTAACCATGTCAGGTACTCAACCACCCTAAGAACCTTGGCTTTGATCTGCTTGGTGACTTCTTCCTTGATTTTCAAACTCATATCAGGCTTGAGCTTTCTGAGCTTTTGCTTTACCGGTGGACACGTTGGATCGGTTGGCAGTTTGTGAGCTACAATAGACATACTCAGACCAGTCATGTCATCATACGACCAGGCGAATATGTCCTCATACTCCTTTAGAAATTCTCTGTATTCTTTCTTCTCCGATGGCGATAGGTGAATGCTGATTTGTGTTTCCTTGATGTTTTCGGCATCTCCCAGGTTGACAATTTCAGTCTCGTCTAGGTTAGACTTAGGTTTATTCTCAAAATTCTCCACTTCTTTGACAATCTCGTCAGGTATGTCATCTTCCTCTGAATCCATGTCTGTTTGCTGCGTTGTCTCATCGCATGTCACAGTCATTGGTTCATCAAGACAAGTAATAGTAATGCTGTATTGGTAAAGTTAGGAGGAAAACAATAACAATAAATATTAATTGATAAGAAAAATCAAACATGCTTTCGAAAGATTGAATAATTGTTTTGAACATTGAAGATCTTATTGCGGAAATTGAAAAATGCGAAAAGAAAATCATTTAGTGAATAAAACAATGAATAGTGCTTGTTTTAGCCTTGCTACCCCGAGGCTCGTCGGGCTCTAGTTGTCCTGATGCTCCAATTCTTGAGACGTGCCCCTCTGCTCACAGCCTGTATGGAAGGGCCTTCCTCCTCCTCCTCCTCGAGAATAACACAACAGTCCATGTCACTGTCCTCTACAAACAAGTTCTTCACTACTGCAAGTGCTTCTTCTTCACCTGAACCATAAATAATGTCGGCCTGTTGGAAGGTCTGCTCTAGATGCGGTATTGGCTACTCTAATGGGTAGTAAGGACCGCGCCATGGTGGCGACCAGTTATTGAATTCTTCCCAGGTGTATTCATATCCCAAACCGAAGGTAGTGCCATGTTTCTTGAGTTTTATAGGTTTAGAGATCCCTTGGAGGTTTTTACCGAGCCCTTTGCCAGGTTCGTACCCACTCCAACTTAGTATACTCTCGATTTTGTTATCGCACCATTTGTCTTTGTCGACAGCATTGACCCGCTCGATGTGGTGGTAAGTTTCTCCACCCAACTTCCTTCTTCCCTCGATCGCCGGAATAGTCTGGCGACTGTATATAGGGTTGCTACCGTCGTCGTGAATAATCACTTCCTGGTGATTCCATTTGAACTTTACTGCCTGATGCAGCATTGATGCTACGACCCCAGCAGCATGAATCCATGGCCGTCCCAACAACAAGTTGTAAGATGCTGGTACATCTATTACCTGGAAATCGACCTCGAACCAGGTTGGTCCCATCTGCAGGCATAGACTAATCTCACCAATGGTGGAATCTAAGAACCATTGAAAGCTTTCACATTGATTGCTCCATCCTTTATCTCATGCAGCCCTTTACCCAACTTCTTGAGTGTTGCCAGCAGACAAATGTTAAGACTAGAACCTCCATCGATCAGGATCCTGGTGATGAAATAATCTTCGCATTGCACGGTGATGTGCAGTGCTTTGTTATGCCCCAGCCCTTCTGGTGGCAGCTCGTCCTCATAAAAGGTGATCTAAATGCTTTCTAGAACTTTTCCTACCAAATTAGCCATTTCCCCGCTGGTGATGTTATTTGGTACATATGCTTCATTCAGCACCTTCAACAGAGCATTCTTGTGTGTCTTTGAATTTTGCAGTAAAGAGAGGATGGATATTTGTGCTGGCGTCTTGTTTAACTAGTCGATGACCGAATATTCCTTGGCCTGTATTTTCCTCCAAAGGTAGTCCAGACCTGTCTCAATGAGGGGTGGCCGATTGGAGGCCTGCTTGCTTGATTCAGCCAGATGTTCAGGGGTATAGACTCTACCAGTTCTCGTCATACCCTGTGCTGCGACAGTTTCTTCAATCCTGACCTTGCCTTTCCTCCTTGCCTCGGCTGTATAGTCCCTGGGTATAGCATTTGTATAGAAGGGTGGCGTGGTTGACATTGCCACTTCGAATGGAACATGCACCTTGGGTGGCAAGACTGCAATCTCAAATGGTGCGGGTGCATTTTCCGGAGACACGAATTCAACCTCAATTGGTACCGGTGTTTTTGCGGGTGGCGTTACTTCAAATTCAAGAGGTATAGACATGTTCACCTCAGTATCCTCAGACGGTTGGATCTGTACTATGATTGGATTGAGAGTAATTGCCGGTTTCTTTGGGTCATCACCTTCTGCGATCAACCCAATGGATCCCTCGGGGTCCCAGTCATCTTCTACTTCAATCATGTGGATACCTTCACCGTTATGGTCTGGCAGAGGTTGTTGTGGACGTTTGGAGCGGTTTCCTTTGCCACAATAATCTTATTATCAATCAAAGGTTGTATCTTGTCTTTCAAAGAGCGGCATTCATCCATGATGTGCCCTTTTATGCCGAAGTGGTATGCACAGGACTTGATTAGGTTAACCCATTGAGAAGGATTCTCAGAGGTTGCAGCAAGGATAGGGGTGACATAACCAGCAGCTTTGAGCCTCTCATACAGCTGGTCGATGGGTTCGGCGATGGGTGTATATTGTTTTGGAGGTCTGCGATCAAAATTAGGTCGGGGTCTAGGGAAGTTTTGGTGTGCAGAGGGTGATTGATAATGGGGTGGTTGAGCATTGTAAGTTTGGTAGACATGAGCGGGTTGTGAGTATCTGGGTGAGGTAGGTAGGTATGTAGGAGGTGGAGATGACTGATAAGTTTGTGGTGGAGCTTGGTATGAGAGTTCTTGGTAATTTGGGGTTGGCTGGTATGTGAGTGGAGGTGTTGGGTAAGCTTGGTATTTAAGGGGAGACTTGGTCCTTTGTGCAACCATCACGGCTCCTACGTCCCTTTTCTTGGACACACCACCGGACTGTAAAGCCTTATTTGTAGCTTGCAAGGCTTCAAAGTTTGTGACCATACCACTTTTAATACCATCATCAATTCTTTCACCTAATTTGATAATGTCGGAGAACTTGTGGTTCTCAATCATCATCAGTCGTTCATAGTACTGCGGGTCTTGATCGCGGACAAAGAACTTGTTCATTTACTCCTCTTCTAAGGCAGGTCTGACCTTAGCAGCTTCGGACCTCCAGCGAGTAGCATACTCACGAAATGTCTCTGTGGGCTTCTTCTTCAAATTCTGGATATAGAACATGTCTGGCGCGTTTTCTGTATTAAACTCGAACCTGTCCACAAAGTCAGATGCCATGCCTACCCAGCTCGACCATTTCTTGGGATCTTGGCTGATGTACCAAGATAACGCATCTCCTTTCAAACTCCTTATGAACAGCTTCATGCGGATCCTTTCATCCTTCCCTACTCCAACCAGCTTGTCGCAATATGTCCTCAGATGGACCCTTGGCTCACCCGTACCATCAAACATTTCGAACTTAGGAGGTTTGTACCCCTCAGGCAGTTCGACATCAGGTTGTATGCAGAGATCCTCATAGTTCAGCCCCTCGATTCATTTACTTCCCTCAACGCCCTAAATCCGGCTGGTCAGTTTCTTAAGTTCCTCGGCCAAGTTCCTGAGAGGCAGATCCTTTTCATCAAACTCAGGTGTGCATGATATAGGTTGGGTGGAGTGTGGCATTGTCTCCACATAGATAGGATTGTTATGGTGGCCTGGTGTATGGATGTGGAAATGGTCGTTTGTGGAGTTCAGAGGTTTTGGGGTGAGTAGCGGAGTGTTGTTTGGGGTACGGCAGGTATTACATTGGTTTTTTGGTGGAGCAGCGTGATGGTGAGGTTGTTTCGGGATATTTTGAGGAGGTGTAGGGTTTTGAGCTTTGGGAAAGTTGATGTCTGGGGTACTGAGGGAAAATGACAGGTTTGCCAGATTCCGGACCTGATCGAGTTCTTCCTGGAATTTCAACAGTTTCTGTTCAAGTTGTGATACATTCTCATTAGGAACCCGAATACCATGGCCATCAGTGGCCTCGACCCGTTCAGTTGTGTTTTCCTTCCTGACGTCGTTCAAATCTTCCATCTTGCCTTTGTTCTTGCTTTTAATAGGACTAAGAGGAGGAGTGGGTGGAGGGCCCCTGGATCTTGTGAAATAAGATGATGATGCCGGAGTGCACGAACTAACCTTTGGGGAGGGGAATAATAAAAAACGGAAATAAAAACAAAAGGTAATCAAGTTAGTGAGGATTGTAAAAAGTATTACAATAGTTAAACTCATAGTGCGTGAATGTAAAGCGTGTCCTAATTTTGGATCCTCTTTGTGCCCGAGGTAGGCCTAGAGACAAATAGGCTTGAAGAACTTTTAATGCCAATAAATGCTTCATTTCATAACGTAAAAACAGACGAATCCCAAAACGATACTGAAATAATGATAAAAATGAGTTACTATTAGCACTTGGCCTTATTACATTTAGAAAGCGGGTAAGCCTAAATCTATTTGGTCTCAGGAGGGCCTTCCTCATGTTAAATATTTTCGATGATCAAATCCTCCAGCTCGCGTAGGCTCATTAGTAAGAACGCCTTTGCCAGATGTCCTTCTTCGTTTCCCTCAGCGCCCTGGCAGTCGTTGACTCTTTTCCTCACTTTTCCTTCCAGTTTTAACAGGCTATATTCCAGATAATCTAGCATTTCTCTAGTCTTCACGGCCCTTTCTTTCCATTCATTGATTTGGTCATCCGATGGAAGATTCCTCCACCAGTCTAGCAAGAGTGGGGGCATGTTAACTATTCTGAAGCTGGGGACCTCGTGCCTCATTTTCTGCAAAACAAAGGGTTAGACCTTACCCCCACCAGACTCAACTATTTATGCATTTATGATTAGCATATCGGCATTTAGGTCTCCAAATAAATGCACAGAACGTGATGATGTCCGTTTGAGTTTAGGGAAACCCTAGTGGACTTTTGGACAAGGCTATCTTACAGGATCATTATGTGGACAGCATAACTGACTCGGCTAGGTTTGACCATTATGCATGCACAATTTAAACAGAGTAAGGTTTCTATGGGGTTTTAGACTGGTACCCTTGAGCGGACAACTCAAGGGGGAAGGCACGGAATTGTCAACTGCACCGTTGATCGACTAGTTTTACTGCAAATAAGCCTTTCCGAATTTATGGGGTTAATGATATAGGAAGGGCGCAACCACTCATCAAGCGTTGCTATAGTATTTGTTTGGCACGAGTGGAGTATGATGTTGAGCATGATTATGCAAAAAAACTAAAAGCATGTTGACATGTATTTGCATGTTAAGGAAGCGATAAATACAGTAGTTTCATAATTTAAAGCAGCAGTTAAAGGAAAGAAACAAGGAAGATATGTCAGTTTTGCTTTTGAAGAAGAAATTAAATGCTTAAAGAATTTAAACAAGCAATTACACATAGGAGGGGGTACAAATTCACAAAAACGATATGAAATGGTTGAAGCCTAAATATTCCCAGCAGAGTCGCCATGTTGTCGCGCCCCCTTTTTCCCTTTCCTCGCGGAGGGAATCGGGTTTATGACATTTTGGTATGGGACAACTCTTTCCTTTTGGGATGGGGGTTTGCATTTTTTGAAGAGTCGCCACCTAACGATTTTAAGGTGCGTTAGGGCACCTATATAGTTCATTTCTAACTATGTTTGATAACCAGAGATAGGGTAAGGGCTTGAAATTATTCTAAGGGAAAGGTGTTAGGCACTCCTCAGGATCCACTAGTGTGGTTCCTGGCCCGACAGTTTTTTGTGAATTTGTACAGTTAGCAAATAAGCAAGTATGGCTCAAATAGTAGGGGATTTAAGTTTAAGCACAGAAAAGTTTGAAAGACAGCGAGATTTTGAAAAGGATTATAATCTAAGCATGTTCATGAATGTAAAGAGGGGTGTCCTAGGTTTGTTTGTAATATGGATCACAATCAGTACAATGCCCGGTAATCACTCCTTAAAAAGGGGCTACGCGTGGCATTAGCGCACCGGTCATCATATCCATATCTACCCTTTCCCGCCCTGCCAAGGTAAGTAAAGCGAGGGTTGGTCTCGTCCCTTATTGCATGTTTTTACCCGTCCCTTCCTATAAGTCTCGGAGGAATTTAGGACTCCTATCCGATAAGAAGGAGGTTCTAGGCAGACCCTCAAGTTTAAAGGCAAAATACTAAGGCGACATGCATAACAAGTAGGACTGCAATTAAAGAGGAGCAGGGAAAATAAACGAAAGGCTCAAATACACCTCCACAGGTAAGGCACATAGACAGCATGACTCATATACAATTAAAGTCTGAATTTAAATCCTATGCCTGGTATCTAAGTGATAACTGCAGAACCAGATTTATCTCATGACTTAGAAAAGAAGTCCGAATCAGGCTTGCCTACTGATATAACAGTTGATAATTAGACACTAATCACAGAGATGATTCTGGTTTTATTTAAAGTTGATTACCTAAGGCTTGCCTAGGCATAAAATGGTATGCAGCAGTTATTCAGAATTATTAAAAGACAGCTTGGAAATTATTTTACCTAAGAGCATGCTGTTCTAGTTGATACGAATGCAGAGATTATTACCAAATATTTTAAACAGGATGATCAAGCGTGAAGCTATTTTTACCTCTTTTATAACCAGCAGTTTAATTACACTAAGTGTGAATGCGAATACGGACGAAATCCTAAAACATGGTATCTAAGATGCATGTATAAAACTCATGATGCAGAATTCCTAGAGCAGGATTTCTAAAAGCATATGGCAGGATTGTAGAATTTCCTAAGAGCGGGATTTCTAAATACACATGGCAGCGTAGAACATAATAGTAAAGCAGATTTTAACACATGATTTTGTAAGGATGCAGATGCTGAAACAATAAACATGAAACCTAATAGCATGATTTCTAATGCATGTATGAACCCTAAGCATGGTTTCTATTGCGCAAATAGGAACCTAAACCTTATAACAATATTCTCTACCCTCAACAACTATAGCATGCATATTTACCCCATCCCTTTTCACTAGCCACCCTAATACTTGTTTACAACAGGTTATTACAGACCAACATTGAAATGAATTACATAAGTAGAAATGAAAATAATAAGTTACACTATTGGAAGCCTGATTAGGACTTCCTCCCTGAGTTACGTAATAAATCACTTCAAATGCCAAGATTTTTTCCATAGCCTTTCTCATATCTGGGTGTGTCAGAGTTCCCTAAGGATCTCAAGGGATCCCGGGCAGTGCTCACACCCAGATTTCATAGCCAAGACAGAGTAAGTGTAGTGTGGAAAGGCCAACTTTCATGTGTCCAAGTTCAGAGGGAGCTCAAGGGTCCCAAGGCAAAGCTCACACAAAAGGGGCAGAACCTAGTGGTCTAAGAGTATATGTGAGAGTGCTTGACAAAGAGTTAAGTTGGAAACAGTTTTGAAAGGGGAAGGGGATGGGAGCAACAACAACAAGCACACCCACAGAACTAATTTAAAGAATAGTACAGTTTCAGAAGTTACAAGCAGGGAAGTAGGGGTTGGGGACATAGAGGGCCCAAAACACATAAACATGGCTGAGAAGAGGTGCATATAAACCAGCAAGTGCAAAGAACATGTAGGGACTGATTGATCTCCAGAACACAAATAATTACTTCAAAAAGTTAACAAGAGAATCATGCTTGAAATTAGAATAGTAACAAGACATAGGGGTAGGGTATGAGAGTAGTCATGCACGGGTCTATTACACATAATTAGTCATGACTTGGTGTTAACTAAGTACATTAGGAGACATACTAGTTGAGGGACATAAACAGGCACTCAAGTAGACATGCGGATTACATTTAAACAAGAGAGGGCAGAACTTAAGCATGCTGAGTAAAGCAGTAGACAAGAAGTGCAATTAAACAACATAAGTCATTAAGTTAGTGCAGAAAGAGACAGTGATTGACAAACAATGGAGCACATAGAGTTGAGTTTCAGAATTGAACAAGGAACATACCAGTTAAGGAAGCAAAGTGCAGAAAAGTAAAGCAAGTAGAGTTCCACAGTCTAGCCTTGGCTTTCAGCCGGCTAGGCAAGCAATAGCACAAGTAGTAGAAAGAGAAGAGAGAGCTTTGAGTGTGTATGTGTGTGTTCTGAACTTATTGTTCGTATTGTTAATGAAAGGACTTAGGGTATTTATAGCTTCAAAAAATAGGTCGAAAATAAGGTAACAATTACTGACTTAGCATAATTATAGAAATAATACGAATCAGAATCAATTAAAGACCTGGACTTCCTTCAATTGGGAGCCATGGTTCAAACGGGTATAAGTTGTATCAAATAAGGAAAAGAATTGCTTGTAAGACTGATTTTACCATAATAGGAATAGTAAAAGCATGTAGCATGTAATAAGGACTAAGTACAGAATAGTTTAAACATAAGGAAAGTGCACGTTAATTAACAACATATTTGTGCATATAAACAAGGTAGAGTACAATTTGATT
>NW_017675598.1:25302-50751 GCF_001879085.1 Nicotiana attenuata | reverse complement strand
GAAAAAATAATAAAAACCTTGGACATGCTTATATATATATATATATATTATTTTGAAGGTATTTTGCATATTTAAAATATATAGGGAAAATTGGTATCAACACCGACTTGCATCTAGGGTTTGGTATTTGGCTGTTCATGGCCACTTCAGTGTGGTTTCAAGCGAAATCACGTTGTATTTGGCACGATCCTTGAGATTCTAGACAGGTTCTTTCATCTTTATTTGGGTTTCTTTTGAAACCCTAATTTTGGCTTACAACTCCTACATCTGTACAACTTTTAAACGTTTCGAGTTTGTTTCTTTGATGTTTTACACTGCTCTTGAATCCTTTTTACAAGAATCATCGATTTCAAGGTGTTTTCCCCTTCTTCTAAAATTAGGATTTTCGGAACTTCTTCTAAAAACTTTGTTTAAACTGATTCTTTATGTTTAAACTTCTATCTCTTGCATATTTTGACTGATTCTATGATCTTACTGCTTTTTCAACTGGCCTATGTTAAAAGCCCTAATTTTTCTAGAGTTTCTTTGTTTGGTATGACTACGCGATTCTCGTTTAAGTTTCTATGATTACCTTTCCTCGAATGTGTTCTTACTGAGCTTTTAGCCTAACTTATACCGCCTGTAGGTGATTATGTTCATCTTGATTTTTCAGACTTGCCTCTTTCTATCAATATTGTTTAACCTGCATGTTTACTGTGTCTGATTGCTCTTACTATATTATATCCTGAATACTGAATCGTGACTCCCTCTTGATTGATTTTGCATTTCCTATTTTTGGGTTTGATTGAAAGACCTTCCTTTAAACCCTCAATTTCGACCCCTTCTATTCAAATTAAGTGATTCACCTACCTTGTCTGCTGTGGTACTTTATTCTTACTAACTATTTCCTTAATTAGAGTGTTTTGAACTTAGCCCTAATTGTTTACCCTATACTTACTAAATTTGAATCTTTCCTTATTAGTCATACACTAATATCTTTCCTTAATTATTACTTGTTCTTACCGTTTGAATTAATTCCCTTAACTTAAGGGATGCTTCTGATCAATAGAACACAAAGAGGAGGAAACAAAAGCTTATGATGAGCATCTATTTGAGTCGATTATTTCCAGGATCTAATTACAGTTTTTTCTTATATAGTGGAAATGTCATACAATCTGAAGTTTTACGCTTAAGGGAAGAAATGTTCTTGGTGGATGCAGGACTTGGGACCCCCAGAATTTGTATGCAACATGAGCCTACAGGAGTGCCAATCAACCGAGCCACCAGGTTTGAGAATAAGGTGGGATTCCTGGATCTAGTGGACTTGGCCTGATTTTACTCTAATTGATTATGAGTTCCTAATTACTAATGAACTTTGATTTTTACCTTATTTGCTACTTGCTTTCAAACTATAAATACCCTAGTCCTTCATTAACACAACAACGAACACTATTGGTTCAAAAAGCTCTCTTTCTCTCACTCTTAAAACTTTCTGTTATTTCTTTGTGCTACTTGCTCTTATTCTGAGTCAGCCGCCTGCAAGCCAAGGCTAACTATTGTGCTCTCCTGCTCCTTCACTTTTTGCTTACTGTCCTCTTTACTGGTATGTTCTAGTTTCAATTCAAGTTTCAACAACAACATGGTTCTTTTATTGCTTCAGTTCATCTTGTTTCTAGTTTTCTTCTACTTATGGTTTTGCTGTGAAACTTGCAGTTAATGTGATTACATAATTAGCATATTATGAACCCCCTTCCCTAGGATCAGTATGAGCATGTTCCCCCTTTAGGTAGTCTGTTTTTGCACTATCTGGTTTATGGTATGAATCCCCTCTATGTAGTCTACACTCTCGACTTGTATGGTTCTGGAATTGGTCTTAAATCTTTTGGATACTACTAAATCCCCTTAAGTATTGTTGGTTCTGTGACTGTGCTTGATCAGTTGTGTTTGAGCATGTTTGTACCACTTCCTAAGACCTTGGCTGGTTCTGTGTTTACAATCATGTGTTGTATGTGTGCCCAATCCCCATCAACCTTGTGTGTAGTTTCTTTCCTCTTGGATTTGGTCCTGTGAACATTGCTGATGCGATTTTAGATTCCACGTTTGATTCGCTGTTGCTTTAGCATGTAACTTTCTCTTTTCAAAGCTGTTTTACTGCATGACCCTCTCTTTTATTCTACAAAACTGTTTCAAACAAGTCTCTTTCGACACTGTTTTCTTACTAAAACCCTTTCAAACTATGTCAAGCACTCTCACCTACTCCTAAGTCAATAAGTTCTGCCCCCTCCAGTATGTATACTGCCTTGGGATCCTCTTGAGAACGCTCTGAACTCTGGCATACTGAGGCTGGCCCTTCCACACTGCACTTATTCAATTTCTTGTTACCAAGTCTAGGTGTAAGCACTGCCCGGGATCCTTGAGATCCTTAGGGAACTTTGATGCACCTAGACTATGTCATTGTCTATGGAATTTGGGCATTTGAGGCTATTGGAGGCTTTGGAAATCAGGGCCTAATTGAAGGCTCCCTATAGAATAGCTTCTTATTTTTTTTATTTACTTATGTAATTCATTCATATGGTCTGAAATAACTTGTAAACAAATATTGGGGTAATTAGTGAAAGGGATGGATAGCTACATGTTCATGGGGTAATACGGGTAGAAACCATGCCTATAGGACTTTATATTTTAATTTGATTGCCTTACTAAGTAGAAATCATGCTTATAGGGCTTTACATCTTGTCATGTTTATCTCACCATGCTAGAAATCATGCCTATAGGTTTCAAATAATTCCGTAATAGAAATCATGTCTGCAAATCTTAAAATAAGCTTCGCAAATAGATGCCATGCCTATAGGATTTAATCCATATTTGGTTATAACCAGTGCTTATGTATGTTTCCATGCCTGCAAGTCTTTAAAATCAGTATTAAACTTATATATCATGCCTATAGGGAACCATACTCGAAATTCTGCCTGTCAACCTAAACTAGTCTAAACAAATCAATTTAATCATGTTTAGTCATTTTTGGATTGGTTTTATTAAGTATTTCATATTTCCTAAAACAAGTTCTTTAAAACTACCTCAATCTATCATTAGATATCATGCCTATAAGTATTACAGAAATCCATTTCAAAACCTGCTTTGTTTCACTATATAAATGTACTAATCAGTGCTCCGCGTATAGGCAAGCCTTTAGGGCGTTTTCCCAAACTGCAACTCTGAAATTGTTTCTATTGCTTAATGTTTCTTGATCCTAACAGGCTTTTAAGATCAATAGGCAACTGCTAGGTTCACTACTCCTGAGTTTATAAAAAATAAGTTGCTTTTCTTCTGCATATTCACCTAGACATCCTGCCTTAAGATACTGTCTAATAAAAGCCCTTAATTGTGCTTGAGTCGTGCTGTTTATGTGTTTGTTTGAGGAGGAAACTTTGAGCCTCTAATTGCTCCATTTTATGTGCTAAAAGTCCTAATTGTTTTTCCTGTCGCCTTAGAATTTTCACCTTTAAAAACCTTAGGGGTCTGTCTAGAACCACCTATAGGAAGAGGTCCTAAATCCCTCCAGGACCACTAAGAAGGGACGGGTAACAGCACGCAATAGAGATCGCTGACCAAACACTTGCTTTGCATGACCACTAAGGGGATGGGAAGGGTAGGTATGGGATATGAGGATTACGCGCTAATGTCACGTGTAGCCCTCATCGAGGAGTGTTTACCGGACATTGTGTGGGATGATCCTATAGGCTAACCAACCTAGGACCCCTCATTCACCAAATTTCCCTTTTATTTAAACCTTTGTTTTGCAACTTGTCCGAATCTTTATCTTATTACTTGAGTTATCTAACGTGCTTTACTTGCAACTTATTTGATCCAACTGTTTATTTGTAATGGACTAATTTGTGAATATAAGTTCGGTCGGGACCCATAGTTGTGGACCAAGAGAGGTGTCTAACACCTTCCCCTCGAGGTTATTTCGACCCCTTACCCTAATCTCTGGTAATGCAAACCAATCCAAGAGTTAATCGCTCTAGGTGCCCTAACGCACCATAATCCGTTAGGTGGCGACTCTTCAAAAAACCGAATTCCCAAAAGGAAATGAGTTATTACCCCCATGGAAATGTCGAAACCCGGACTGCTCTCCCCGCAAGGGAGGGAAAAAAGGGGGCGCGACAGCATGGCGACTCTGCTGGGGATATTTTAGGCTCATACCATAACGAACTTGCCCTTATGAATTAGCCCAAGCATGCTTTATCCCGTACCCTCTTCCCTTATTTTAATTTGACTATTTGTTTTCTTTTAAGCATTTATTGTTCTTTATTCTTGAAACTGACTAATCGCTTTGTTTCCTTTCTGTAACTGTCTTTCAATTGTTTAAATACTGTATTTATCTTTCTTTACGTGCCAAATACTTGACTACATGTTATTAACTGCTGCATAAATCATGCTCCACATCATATTCCACTTGTGCGTATCATATCCCATAGCAACGCCTTAATGAGTGGTTGCGCTCTTCCTATTTACTACCTTTAAATTCAGAAAGGCTTATTTGCGGTAAAACCAGTCGATCAGGGGTGCAGTCGATGCTTCCATGCCTTCCCCTTCGAGTTGTCCGCTCGAGGGTACCAGTCTAAAACCCCATAGAAAACTTACTCTGGTTGAAATTGTGCATGCATCATGGTCAAACCTAGTCGGATCAGTTATGTTGTCCGCATAATTATCCTTTAAGATGAGCCTTATCCAAAGTCCACCAGGGTTCCATAATCCCAACGGACACAACCACGTTCTGTGCATTAATTTGGAGAATTAAATGCCGATATTCTGATCACAAATGTATAAATAGTCGAGTCTGGTGGGGGAGAAGGGCCTAACCTTTTTTGGTTTTGCAGAAAATGAGGCACGAGGTCCCCAGATTCGGTATGGTTAGCAACATCCCGTCATTGCTGCTAGATTGGTGGGAGAACATTTCCTCAGGTGACAAGAAACATGTGAAGAAGTACCTGGGTAACCTGCCCTCCTTGCTGTATATTGAGCCAAACAACAAACTGATCGAGGCTGCCACCTTATTTTGGGATAGTGAGAGGGCGGTTTTTCGTTTAGGCGACATAGAAATGACACCACTTTTAGAGGAAATTGGAGGGCTTGCGGGATTAACTTGGGACAGTCCTGGGCTATTGGTACCAGAAAACCGTATGGGCATGGGATTTCTGAAGATGATGGGGTTAAAGAAGAATGCTGACTTAGTGTGCTTGAAGGAATCTTACATACCTTTCGAATACCTGTACGAGAGGTATGGCCATAGAAAATCTTTCCGCACCTACCATGATGAGATCTCGCTCACTTCTCTGGGTCATATCCACCGCAGGGTATTTGTATTCACTATGTGTTTCCTAGGCCTGATAGTGTTCCCAATGAAAAAGGGAAGAATTCACACTAGGTTGGCTATGGCTGCAAAGACTTTGATGGAAGGGATTAATAGACAGGCATACACAATAGTCCCCATGATCGTACCCGACATCTATAGGGCTCTGGAAGTTGTCAGAGAGGGGTGAATCATTTCGAGGGTTGCAACTTATTACTGCAGTTGTGGTTGTTGGAGCATTTCCAAAGGGGTCACTATCGCCAAGAATTCTCGCGAAGGGCTTGGAACAATCACATCGCCTTCCATCACCCCAAGCAGATGACTTATATTCCAGATAGATTTGCTCAGCCAGAAAGCGCCAAGGAATGGGTAGGGTTCTTCGACAATCTAACCAAGGAACAAGTGCAATAGATGGTTGAATGGTTCCCGACAGATGAGTTTATTATCAGATCCAGAGATGCTCCGCACTTGGTGTTAAACGGGTTGAGGGGAATATACCCGTATGTCCCTATGCGAGTTATGAGGCAAGTAGGCCGAAAGCAGGTTGTACCAAGGGTTGTTAAGATGAATCATTTCAGGGCAAACCTTCAAGACGACAACGTCCCTCATAAGTGATAGGCTCAACAAATGTGGCACTGCAAAATCATCGTGGAGAAGAACACCGTCGAGCCAGACAGGTACCATGCAGGGTGTGAGCCTCTCTACCCGGCATGGTTGGAAGACAATCTAAAGGGAGTGGTGACGCCAGGGGCCGGTCGAGGGAACAGAATCATAGATGAGGAAGCTGAAGCTCAGGTCAAGTACAACAGGCTGCGCAAGAGGGTCCACGACTCTGAGAACGAATATCGGGAGATACACGAGAGGAATGTGAGGTTGATCGAGGAATGGAAAGAGATAGCGGTCACTTCCAACAGGAAACTGGAATATCTGGAGCGAGGGGTAGTAGAGCTGGAAGGTAAGGTCATCAAGAGGATTGAAAATTGCCAGAACGCTGAAGGACCTGAAGGAGGACACCTGGCCAGGGCCTACTTACTGCTAGGGTTGCGTGAACTGGGAGATCTCTATGATGGAGTCCGGAAGATCGAATCTGGGGAAGGTCCTTCTAGGACCAAATAGGCTGGATTTATTTTTTGCTTTTCCTAAAATGTAATAAGGCCAAGTGCCAGTAGTAACTCATTTTATTATTTCATCTTAGTGTCGTTTTGGGATTCGTCTATTTTTACGAATAAAGCACTTATTGGAATTAAAAGTTCTCCAAATCTACTTGTCACTAGGCCTACCTCGGGCGCAACGAGGCTCCCAAATTAGGATGCAAATTTATATTTCTGCAATATGTGTTTAAATACTGCAACCCTCACTGACTTGTTACCTTTTGTTTTTGCTTATTTCTTATTATTATTCCCATCCCCTAGGTTGGTGATAACCCGCGAAGCAATCTACAAAGGACTGGAGTTCATGCTTGGCGCAGTTATCGATCAGGATGTGTATATTTAAGTCGTCTTTGGGACTTGCTCTGTTTAGATCTCGGTAGTCGACACATACTCAGACCTTCCCATCCTTCTTAGGAACTGGCACAATGTTAGCTAACCAGGTTGGGTACTCAACCACCCTGAGAACTTTGGCTTTGATCTGCTTGGTAACTTCCTCCTTGATTTTTAGGCTCATGTCTGGTTTGAACTTTCTGAGTTTCTGCTTGACTGGCGGACATATGGGATTAGTGGGCAACTTGTGAACCACTATGGACGTGCTCAAACTGGTCATGTCATCATATGACCATGCGAAAATGTCCTCATACTCTCTTAGGAACCGGACGTACTCTTCTTTCTTTGTTAGTGACAAGTGAATGCTGATGTGGGTCTCCTTGACGGTCTCGGCGTCTCCCAAATTTATTGCTTCGGTCTCATCCAGATTGGACTTAGGCTTATTCTCAAAATATTCAACCTCCCTGACAATTTCCTCAGGTATCTCATCCTCTTCCTCTGAATCACTATTTTCATGTTGCGTTGCCTCATTACATGTCACAGTCACTGGTTCATCAGGAAGATAGTAGTGAATAATAAAAAGCGAATGCATTTGATTAAAACAGGAAGAAAATTGTCCAGACAAAGTACGACTCGATGAATCGAGCATTTATTTTGAAACAAGTAAAACTTAAAACACAATTACGAGAAATCTAAAATGCCTTGAATGACTTATAGAAGTAAATTCTGCCAAGCTACCCAGGGACTCGGCGGGCTCGGGATGGTGCGGCGGTCCAGTTCCTGAGAGTAGCTCCTTTCGCCACAGTCTGAATGAATAGTGAGGCCTTCTTCCACCTCCTCCTCAATTATGGCACTGCAATCCATGTCCTCATCCTCCAAGAACAAATTCCTCAACCCTGCTAACACTTCTTCTTCCGCGGTCCCCCATATTGTGTCAGCTTGGTGAAATGCTTGTTCCACACGTGGCACTGGCTGCTCAAGTGGGTAATATGGTCCACGCCATGGAGGCGACCAATTCCTGTATTCCTGCCATGTGTACTGGTATCCGAGCCCAAAGGTAGTGCCATGATTCTTCAGCTATATTGGTTCGGTGATACCTTGGAGGTTCTTTCCCAATCCTTTATCGGGTTCATATCCCGACCATGCTAATATGCTTTCTATTTTGTTACTCCACCACTTGTCCTTTTCAACAGCATTGACCCGTTCGATATGATGGTATGTTTCCCCTCCTAGCCTTCTTCTATGTCCAATGGCCGGGATGGTCTAACTAGTGTAGATGGGGTTACTTCCATCTCCATGAATGATTACCTCTTGGCGGTTCCATTCAAACTTCACGGTCTGATGTAGCGTGGAAGGCACGGCTCCAGCAGCATGGATCCATGGTCGGCCCAACAGAAGGTTATATGAGGCTGGTATGTCAAGTACTTCAAATTCAACGTTGAACCAAGTCGGCCCCATTTGCAAACAAAGGTTGATTTCCCCAATCGTGGTCCTCTGGGACCCATCGAAAGCCTTCACATTCATGCTTCCTACTCGTATCTCATGGAAACCTTTGTCCAGACTTTTCAGAGTGTCCAATGGACAAATGTTTAGGCTCGAACCTCCATCAACCAAGACTCTGGCAATGAACTTGTCTTCAAATTGTACTGTAATATGCAATGCTCGATTTTGATTCCGTCCCTCGGGTGGTAGCTCATCTTTGTGGAAGATGATCTTATGACTTTCTAGTACTTGCACAACCATGTTGGCCATTTCTCTGCCGGTGATGTTATTGGGTACGTAAGCCTCGCTCAACACTTTCATTAAGGCGTTCTTGTGTGCCTCTGAATTCTGCAAGAGTGATAGGATGGATATCTGAGCAGGGACTTTGTTCAGATGGTGAATGAAAGTGTACTCCTTTGCCTGTACTTTCCTCCACAGGTCTGTTTATCGTGAAAATGGTAACAACAATTAAATTTGTAAAATGGGATTCTAAAAATACGTGATCTATTCCCGAGCTAGTTTGAGAGGGTGAGTAGTGCTAAATGTGGAGTAAAAACAGTAAAGATCGAGCTAGCCAAAAATAATAATCGAACCAGTAAGGGACATTTCCGGGCTTAGGACAAGCCAGTAGATACCTCGGGGCCAGGCCTCAAGCCTACCTCGGGCTTATCAAAGATAACCTTGTCGAGGGTAATCGGGAAGGGGATAACAGATAAGCATATGCATACAAGGCTTTATACCGTCAATGGATGCGCACCTCGGACATTATCCCGGTCCAATGGATGCCTTTTCCCGAACGGTGGAACTTTCAGCATAAGTATATTTTCTCTTTAATCGCTCCTCACTTTTCTTTCGAGCGATGTGATAACCTTTCGGCGACTTTCTCCAGCTTCTCCTTGGCAACCTGAGGAGGTTCCAGACTTGGCGAGGTGGATAAAGTGCTTGGACAGAGAGTTTCCGTATCATCTCTAATCCTGGGACCTCGTGGCCGATAGGCGTTGGATGGCCAAGAACCATGGTGGGGTTTCTTTCCTGTATGTACCATGTATTTTGTATTCCCTTTGTGCTTCACTCATCGTATTGATGCAGGCCTTGGGGAAAAAACACTGATGAGGCCACCCCCTGGTGGCGAAAAGGAGGCCTTGGGAGTCGGCAGGGGCAGGAAACGGAAAACAAGAGTGGCTGATGCTCGACCCGACGAGGCCGCTATCCCGAGCTCTGACCCGGATCCCGGTGCAAGCGGGGAAGAAGATGATGATGGCAGTCCACTGAGAAGGAGGTCGAGGACCAGCGAGTGGGTTCGCAAGTACCCTGGACGGAGGCCGCTGAGTCCACGACGGCTATGGCCAGCAAGGCTAAGGAGCCGAAGGTTGCTGGCCAGGACACTGATGTGGTTTCAAGTCGCTCGGCCAGATTTGGAGTAGCTTTTGCTAGCAGGGCTATGGGCTCAGATGGGACGGCGTTCGGGGTCTTCCCGGGGCGTGGTCCGCTATTCGACGGGGTTGATAACCTGAACGACTTCATCCGAAACTGTTCAGTTTTGTCGGGAGAATTGAGAGACGCCGGGAGGATGGTTGGTACCACGGCTGAAACTTCCTTCGAAGAGGAAGGCACTTTTGCCAACATCCTCGATGACATACCTGACGGGGTTGATCTTGACGTCACTGACGTTGTTGATGCAGCGGAGAAATCCCTACGGCAGGTGAAAATTTTTCTTTGAGCGTTTCCCTTCGCTCTTGGGCGTTATTCATCGCTTTTCTCAATTTCCTTATTATGCTGTAGTACAAAGAGATATACGATCGTGTCATATCACAACTCTGTGAGGAAGCCGCATATCACGAGAAAGAGCGTGATGCCATTGCTTCGAGACTGCAAGATTCTAAGTCTCGAGGTATCTGGGGAGGAGAAGAGGTGAAAGAGCTTCGAGCTACTTTAGAGGCAACATTCCGGGAGAAGACCGCTCTTACTGCACAGGTATTCTTCTTCTTTCATTCTTATCTGCTCCTCCGCTCAGCATCCATATGAGTGTTTTATGTTCACACTTTTGCCGCCTTGCTTTGTAATGAAGGTTGACCAAGGAAACTCGAGGATCGCCGAGTTGGAAACGGAGGTTTCCGAGTTGAGGGAGCGGAATAAAAGTGTAGCTGGGGAGTTGCCGACGTCATTGAACCTCCTTTCGGATGCCCGTAAGGAGATCGATTCTTTGATCGAGGCCAAGCTTGGTTTGGAGCGAGATGCCGATGCTTACAAGGCACACGTAGCCACGACGCATGCGATGGCCCGTGATATTTCCCTGGAGGCCGAGCAAAAGCTGGTCCATGCTGTTGATCATGCCAAGGGAAAACGAAAAAGGGAGGTTCTGGAAGAACTCATGGTCCGAGGCTTCGAGCTATCTGCTGATCTGAACAAGGCCTGTGAGACGGAGGAGGAAATGGAGCGTCTAATTATTCCCGACGAGGGCGAAGAGTATAGCGGCGAGGAGTAGTCTCCGAGCCCCCTTTTCTCTTCTTTTTTTGTTTCATATGTTCTCCCTTCCGAATATTGCAAATATGTGCAACTGTTTTGTTAATAGAAAAGGGAGCCTTTATTTCGGTAGTTCTTTTTGCTTCGGAGCATTGGGCACCGGACCTTCAGAGCCCTTTTGTATTTTGTAGCCGAGGTTGAGTTGTGAGCTGGGGGAACGTTGTCGGAGATTCCCCAGGGCCCCGCTCCTATTTCCACGAAACACGTGGGAGTTTGGAGCAGTTTTGTCACTGCATTCCCCAAGGGTAGTGTGACGTTAACGCGACCAGAATTAATTGGCCTGTTTGGGCAATTTGGTCGATTGTCGCCTGGCCCTTATATATTCGTCTATTCCTTCCCCAAGCGATGATTACTGCATTTTCTTGTTTGATAGGCTCATCTCCTCTGTAGAGCCAGGTACTTTCCGCGAGCTTCCCCATTTCTCTACTTTCTGCTTGGATACTCTTCCTCTCCATGTTATTCTGTCGGGGTCATGGTCGCTGCTTCAACGTCCGATGTTCGGGCGAAGGGTACTTCTTCCTGTATTCCGCTTTTGCCTGGCGATGGCGGTCCTTCTCCGGCATCAGGGCAGCGATGCCCGGAGCATAGATCCCCGAGGGGCGTCACTATGCCGGGAAAAGCTCCTAATATTCCGGGTCGCCGGGGGCATGTGTCGAGGATTGCCTCTTCGGTGGCAGCAGAGGACCTCGAGGGGATCAGGAGAAAATGTGGACGGGGGGAAGGCGTGGTCCTGCAAGCCCCTTCCCCCGAGGAGAACGTCACGACGTACGTCGAAGGCTTCCTGAGCGTGTACACCATCGTTCTCGAGCCAGGTTCCCCGGACCGGGTTGTGCTCGATTTTTCTAGAAGGTACCAAGTAACTCTGGCGCAGGTTCATCCTTTCTTCTGGAGCATAGTATGGTCGATGAGATACTTTGCTAACAAGGCCGGGATAGATTTTACTCTTAGCCACCTTATAAGGTTGTACCGACCATTGCGCTTTCTAGGCCTGGTTGCTCTTCAGCGCCGGTCGACTCGAGCTCCCATGATCAGCGGCCTAGAGGATGAAGACCACGGGTGGATGAGCCAGTTCGTTCGAGTTCAAACGACCGACGTTATCCCCAGAGAATTCTTACCATTCCCTGAGAAATGGAGTTCCACACGTAAGCTCTTTGTTCAAGTTGTCCTTTCATTCCTTCACACGAGGTAGGATTCACAATGATTTCTTCCCGTCTTTTATTTGTAGCTGCTCGTTGGTTGCCTGATGAGGTTCCGGGCTTAGCCGAATGGTCTCGCAGATTAACAGCATGTTGGACTCATGAAAGGCGCCAGTGGGGAGATCTTTCAAAAGGGAGATGGGAGGTAAATTATCTTGGTAGGTGTCTGGCGTTCCCTTTCTGCTCTTCTCTTTTCTTTTTCGGGGGCAGCCTTCCCTTTGCTGATCTGCTCGGTTTCCCTACTGCAGGCGCCGAGAGTTCGTTCGAGGTGAGATTGCCGGTTCAAGGGTTGAGGAGTGCTGGTAAAAGGAAAGATGTTCCGTGGCGTGCGGAGGCTTGCGGTGAGGCACCTTCTCCGCAACAACTGAGAGGAAATGATTCGATCGGTCGGCCAGCTTTCGGGACCAAAGTTTTACTGGACATAGCTTCGGCCCTTAGTGAGGCTCATCGTTTTGGTCTTGTGGTGAGTTTTTGCTCGCGATAAAGACGTTCCGGCCCGGTGTTTCCTTCCCTTTTCATTATGCGCTTGGCTTCTTTTCAGGCTTTTGACAGGCTCAAAGTCGAGCTAC
Organism: Nicotiana attenuata; assembly: GCF_001879085.1. Lineage (NCBI taxonomy): Eukaryota > Viridiplantae > Streptophyta > Magnoliopsida > Solanales > Solanaceae > Nicotiana > Nicotiana attenuata. Next base: position 38,165 of record NW_017675598.1, on the reverse strand, counting down.
TTCGCCGCGAGAACCATCTATTGAATGCTCGAGAAAGGGGAAGTTCCCTCCAGCTTCTACGTACGATAAAGGAAAGCGAGCTCGCTTGGTTGAGGTGCAAGGTGGACCGAAGCCGTGCTCGGGAGGTTCTCTAGGAGAAACAGGTATTCCGCCTTGTTTGCTCGTATTTCCTTCACATCTCCTTTTTTTTACCTGTGCCGGTCTTTTGAAGTGCTATTGTTCCAGTTGAAGGATAAAGCGGATGAGCTGGAGCAACTTTGGGGCGAGGTCGGTGCTGCTAACTGCGAACTTGCTGAGCTGTGGGTGCGCCTTAACGCTCATTTGGGGGCGAAAGAGAGAGCTCTAGCCGCGACGTCCGGTTTTGAGGCACAACTTCAGGCTGCCCGCGTGGATGATTCCGCTCGGTCGAAGATGATCGCGAGGCTCTCATCTAAGCTATCGAGGGCGAAAATCGAGGTGGCGAATGTCCAGGCCGAGGTCATAATAAATAACACCCGTTCGGGGCAAAAGATAGCTGCTTATTCGAAGAACGCCGCCGTTGTTAGGGCCGAGTTGAAGAGGCCCTTGATCGTGCAAGCAAAAGCAGGGAGTACGAGAGGTGCAAATCCCGGAGGAAGACCCTCGAGGAGATTCACGCTCGAGGTTTTGTTCTCTCAGAGGAGATCCAACATGCTGAGGGAGCGGAGTTTGATGCCAAGTTTCTGATATCTGATGATGAGGGGGAGGCCGAGGGGCCGTAGCTGCCAAAAGGGAAATAAAGGGGGAAGGAACATTCCCTGTCTCCTTTGTCGTGTATACACATATATAGATCCTATCATATGATGTGGACTGAGATTGTGCCCTGTAATCGATATATAATTAATAAGAAAGGGGGAGCCCTATAATTTCTAAATTTTGTGTTTCTGATCGCTGGAATTTTCCCACTAGACCGATTCGATTCTGGAGTAGCCTTCAGGCTTGAGTCTCAAGTTCATTTTCTGAGTAGGGATCCTAACTTGAGCTTATTTTATCCTCGAGCCCATTTGGGCCGGGGAATTTTCTGGTTCTGTCTCCGAGTTGCGTTGCGCTTCGAGCTGTAATTGGCCTTCGAACTTTTTGGGGGCTCCGGTTGGCAATAGTGTTTTTCGTTTCTCGCCCTTGGGCATTTGGCGATTTTCTGGGTCCAGTCTCCGAGTCACGTTGCGACTTGGGCTGTAATTGACCCTTGAATCTTATTTGAGCTTTCGACCAGTGGTGGTAGCCTTTCTGTTGTTTGGTCATTGAGGCTTGCTTAGCCGGTGACAATGGCACTTACACTGTATGGCCGTAGAGACCTTTTGATATGAGGCTCGGAGGCCTTGTTCAGTTTAACTATTTTGGATCCGGTCTCTGAATCGGGTTACGATTCGAGCTCACTTTAATCCTCAAGTTGTCAATTTTCAATTTGATGGTCGTAGAGACCTTTCGGTGTGAAGTCCGGAGGCTCTGCTTAGCCAGCGACAATGGCACTTACGCTGTTTAATGTGAGGCCCGGAGGCTTTTGTAGGCTTTGTTTTCCTCTCGTTAAGGTCTTATTGATTATTTTTCCTGACCCGTCGTCGATTCTAAAAGAACCTCGATTTCAAGTCGTAATCGGCGATGTTTTGAGCACCTCGGAAGGTTCATAGCCCATAGGTCGAGTAGATCAACGCTTTTTCGATTTTAGAGCCGACATGGTCGGGACTCGTTTTTTGCTTGTTGAGGGAAGCCTGTGTTTTAACTGGTTCTTTCCGAAGTAGATTCGAAGGATTTTTTAGCAACAGTCGGGCGTCCTCGAGTCACATTTTTTTGGGCTGTAGTAGCCGTTCCGACCGTAGTCGTATGCATTTGGCTGGGGCCATTTTTGATCCCAAGAAGCAGTTTTAGGCGTCCACACCGAGGGTATGCCCTTTAGGGATTCTTACAAATGCAACGTGTAGCCTAAACTGCTGGATTTTTCATGCATGTTGAGGTCTTACAGTTTGTCATGCCTATTGAGGTCTTACAGTTTATCATGCCTGTTGAGGTCTTACAGTTTAGGGAGAATAGATCTGGTTTTGCCGAGGCTGCCCGTTAGGGTCTTACAATTTTGGATTTTCTAGTGTGTGGCGATTGGCGACAGTCTCCGAGTCGTTGAGTTCGCTTGAAGAGAGCTTCTCGTGAGCTCGGAGCTGTTTTTCGGAGGCTTGGTGAGCCCGGAGTTTCAACCCTGGGGTCGTGCAAGTTGTCGAGTTGCTGTGAGTCTGGTCTACATGGGTGTGACTTCCCTGATTATCCGATGTGTTTGTATGGTTCCGTATTGGAAAAGAGAGAGAGTTCACAGACTTGTTGGGTCCCTTCCCTGGGGACGTGCAGTCCTGCTAATAATCTTGTTGGCGGAACCCTCTTCCTGATAGAAACCCGATTGAGGAAAGAATACCAGGTGACCCCATGGCGGCCGTGGATCCTCGAATCGGGATCCAGAACCACTGAATGCCTCGGCTGCCTGCCTGCGTACAGATTAGCAACAAGAAAAGAAAAAGGGAAATGATAAAAGGATGTTGCGTTCCTCGGAGTATGCCCCTCGGCAGCCGTATTCCTCGTCCGGCCAGGCCGGGTCGAAGACGTGAGTGCTCTTTCCCTTTGACCTTATTGAGGATAACGCCGGTCACGGGCGTAAGGCGAGGAGTCTCCCTCTGTCGCTTGTAGCCAGATGCTTTGGCTCCACGTCTATCGTGGAGTTTCACACCCTTGGAGGAGTAGGGCCGGGGTTGTGTACCGGGCGACGTATTCGCCGTTGTGTGCACAAAGCGTCTGCATCCTTTGTCATCTGATGTATTAGCCCGAGCTCAGGCGGGCCGCGCTGGGGAAGCAATTTTGATGTTGTGGCAATCACCATTGGGGGCACATTAGCGGTCCGGCGCGAGGGCGACATTGGTCCGGACTGTCCTATTGGCTTTGGCCCGACATTGTCGGTACATCTTTGGCTGATATACCAGTAATCATTAATGTATGTTTTATTCAAAAATGAGCTAGAACGAAAGAAGGGATTACCAATGCGTTAATGTGATGCCGCGGTGGAGTCTCGGCGTCCTTTTTCCTCGAGCGAGAGGGTGTCTTTGGGGAGTACTCCCCGAGATCGTCCCCTTCTGGCGATGGGCGCTTGCATTCTACTTTCTACGAATCTTAGTGGGGTGCCGCCATCCTTTAAAGGTCGTGACGATATGCCGCGGCTTGCCGGCTCTGCTTTGTTCGATTTCCCCTTGTCCGTTGAGCTGGATTCGGGTTCGCTTGCTTGGCGATGCTTTGTGGTCACCTTTATTGGATGGCATAGTTGCTGCTCTCTTGGGTCTGTAACTCCGATCATTTCGTGACTCTCGTGGCGGGCCACGGTTTCCTTGGGGGGATTTTGGTCGAATAGGTCCGAGCCACCCGAAGTTTCCGGCTTTACTTATGGTGACCACTATGCTTGGAACTGCAACGTTGAAATCGAAATTTATCGGGCGAGATTTCCTTGCCGGTTGCATTTCGTTGAGTCTAGTATCATTGGGGGTTCCTCGAAGGTGTCGCCTTCGGGCACCGCCTTGTTGTTGCGAAATGCGTTGTGCCTCGGATCGTTTCTTCCGTTCGCGCCATGTGGATGATGACTTCGTTTGTTCAGTGTCGGCTTCGCTATTGGGGATCTGCCTGGATAGGTCGATCCAGCGGGGGTCTCTCGAGATTTATCCGCGGCTCTGACCTGGGTCCGGTATTGGTTGCTGGTATATGACCAAGCCTCGACCGGATATTCGGCTGAGCTTCGCTCGAATTGCTCCGAAGCTGCCGGGTATGCTTTGTTTGGGTTTTGGGCGAAGGCCTGTGCCACCCTGCCATTCGGGACCGGGAGTGGTCTCGTTTGTCTTGTCGGATAATGGGGCGCAGCTTCCCGCGATATTTTGTTTCTTCTTCTTCTCCCGACCTTCGGTGCGTTGAGCTCTTCTGGCATTATTTTGATGGCGTTGGCGCGCACTTCCACGGATCATGATAGTATGGTGAGCAAGTTCTCGAGGTCGGGTGTCGAACAATGATGTCGCGTCGTGGTTTCTTCCGGTGGAATTTCTTCAAATCTACTCATCTGGGCAGGCCCGAGTTCTCCATTTTGGGGGTCATCGTTCCTGAACGGGTGTGTGTGAGTGGTGATGTACCTGTGAGGACATGGGGCCCTGTCATCCCCAGGGAATTTCGTTGTTTCTGACTTCCGCGAAATGAGTCCTAGGACCGTATCCCCGGGAGACGGTTGCTGTAGGAGTCTTCGCGAGCGTGAGTTGATCTTTTCGATAATGTCCTCTAGCATCCTTACCGTTACAGGATAGGTCGTTGGTTCATCATTGCCCGATACCTTGGATACTGGCTCGGGGCGGGTAGATATTTTGGGTGCTATCGCGCCAAGAGTCTCCGGGCGGCTCTGCAGCTGAGAGATAGCCAAACGTTGTTCCTGCAACATTTCAAAAATGACACGAAGATGAACTTCCCGTTCTACCGGGGCTGGGATTTTTCGGGTTTCCTGTCGGTTAGCGTGTTGTGTGCCGCCGACGAAGTGCAAGACTTCGTTACCCCACTGTGCAGCGTATGAATCTGTATCCACTCGGACCGATCTGGATGCGTTACCGGGGTCCTGCAGTGTCACGCCAGCCGTTAGGATGGCTACATTGTTTTCCTTGCGATTTATGGGGTTATCGTCCTCGATTTCCCTTATCGAGATGACCATTAACCTGAAATTGAAAGGTCTTGGGCAAGAAAATGTGTGAAAGATATCGTGCATTTAAGTGACGAAACTAGCAAGAAAATAATCACTATTATTTTTAGCCCCACGGTGGGCGCCAAACTGTTTACCGTGAAAATGGTAACAACAATTAAATTTGTAAAATGGAATTCTAAAAATACGTGATCTATTCCCGAGCTAGTTTGAGAGGGTGAGTAGTGCTAAATGTGGAGTAAAAACAGTAAAGATCGAGCTAGCCAAAAATGATAATCGAACCAGTAAGGGACGTTCTCGGGCTTAGGACAAGCCAGTAGATACCTCGGGGCCAAGCCTCAAGCCTACCTCGGGCTTATCGAAGATAACCTTGTCGAGGGTAATCGAGAAGGGCATAAACAAATAAGTATATGCATATAAGGCTTTATACCGTCAATCTTGAGCTAAATGACGAAGAACAAATGAAGAACAATAAAATGTTAGGGCGACCTCGGGGTCGAAGAACACTGATAATTTAGAAGAAAGAGAGAGAGAGAGAGAGAGATATTATTGTTTATTGGAGAAGTGGAGCAACATCAGACCTTTACAAGGTGGGGTGAGTCCCCCCTATATAGGCGAGGGGACTCAATAAAATATGCATATATTATTTACAAGAGTAGAAAGATGGGACGGCCTATCGCTCGTCATCTCAGTAGGTTACAGAAAGATCGGCCCTGTCAGGTGTAGCCATGCGCTCCGGAGTCATCTTCTCTTACCCCTGACCTCGAACCCTGCTTCCTTTGATTCAGACCTCGACGAGCCCGGAGGCTGAGAACTCGATCACAGCCTTCCATCCTCGGGGTCTCGAGGGAGGCTTCCCGAATTATCTTGATAGCAAAAATCAAGTCTTCTGATTTTTACCGCGTACAAGGTCATCTGGCCTAGTCTCAATGATAGGTTGCCTAGCAGTGGCCTCCTTACTTGAACCTCCCAGGTGTTCAGGTGTATAGACTCTCCCGGTTCTAGTCATTCCTTGTGCAGCGTCAGATTCCTCTACCTTGGCTTTCCTCTTCCGCCGAGCCTCGGCGACATAATCCCAGGGTATTGCTTTTGAGTTGAATGGGGGTGTGGTTGATACTATTACAGTGAAGGGTGCGACCACATCCACTTCAAATGGAGTGGGGGGCTGCGGGCGGAGCCACTTCTACCTCGAATGGATCTGATGCAGTTACCTCAACCTCGATTGGTGCCTGAGCCTGAACCACAATGGAGGTAAGTGTGACTGCGACCTTAGAGTCATCTCCTTCTCGAATAAGCTCGATCGACCCCTTAGGATCCCATTCTTCATTTGTCTCTATTACATGTATACCATCACCTCTGTGATCAAGGAGGGTATTGTTGCGGACATTAGGTGCAGCCTCCTTTGCTTGTATGACCTTGTTGTCAATTAGCGTTTGGATCTTATCCTTCAATGTCCGACACTCAGCAGTGGTGTGCCCTTTCATACCGGAATGGTACGCACAAGTCTTGTTCGGATTGACCCACTGGGATGGATTTTCTAATGCCACAGTAGGAACAGGAGTGACATAACCGGTGGCTTTCAACCTTTCATATAATTGGTCGATGGGTTTAGCAATGGAGGTATACTGTCTGGGTGTCTTGCGGTCAAAGTTGGGTCATGGTCTTGGATAATTTTGACGAGCTGGTGGTGATTGGAAGTGGGATGGTTGGGAGTTATAGGTGTGATGGACAGAGGCTAGTTAGGAGTATCTGGGAGATGAAGGTTGATATGTGGGCGGTGATGCTTGGTATATGGGTGGAGGTGTTTGGTATGTGGGTAGAGGTGTTTGGTATATGGGTGGAGGTGTTTGATAGGCAAGTGGAGATTTTGGGCCCTGGGCTACCATTACTGCCCCAACATCTCTTTTCTTCGATATGCCACTTGACTGTAGTGCTTTATTCGTGGCTTACAAAGCCTCGAAGTTTGTTACCATCCCGCTCTTGATTCCTTCATCAGTTCTTTCTCTGAGTTTGATGATGTCAAAGAATTTGTGATTTTCGATAACTATCAGCCTCTTATAATATTGCGGGTCTTGTGCCCTGACGAAGAATTTATTCATCTGTTCTTCATCCAAAGATGGCCTGACCTTGGCCGCTTCCGACCTCCAGCGAGTAGCATATTCACGGAAGGTCTCAGTAGGTTTCTTCTTAGGATTTTGAATGTAGAAGACATCCGGTGCATTCTCTGTGTTGAACCTGAACTGGTCCATAAGCCATGCTTACCCAACTAGACTACTTCTTGGGATTTTGGCTGATATACCAAGACAACGCGTCCCCAGTAAGGCTTCTCATAAAGAGCTTCATATGGATCTTTTCATCTTTCCCGACCCCGACAAGTTAGTCACAATAAGTTCTTAGATGAACCCTGGGATCACCCGTACCATCGAATATTTTGAACTTGGGAGGTTTGTGACCCTCTGGTAGTTCGACATCTGGCTGTATACATAGGTCCTCATAGTTCAAACCCTCTATTCCTATGTCGCCCTCAACACCTTGAACTCGGCTTGTTAGCTTCTTGAGTTCTTCAGCCATGTTTTTGATGAGCAAGTCCTTTTCGGAGGTTTCCGGTGTACAGGAGATTGGCTGGGTAGAATGAGGTATAGTTTCCACATAGATGGGGTTGCTTTGATGGGTGCCGGGAGCTTGGGTGTAGTGGTGGTCATTGATGGAGTTTTGTGGATCAGGAATGAGTGGTGGTGCGTTTTGGGGAGTGTGGTAAGTGGTGGTTGACGGGTAATCAATTGGTTGGTGGTGTTGTTGTGGTGGAGCTGGTAATGGGTCGGGATTCTGGGGCGGAGTTGCGTATTGATTTGGTGCGGGACGGTTTTGTGGGTGTTGGTTTTGTGTGCTTTGAGGAGGTGCTGGATTCTTGGTGTTCTGTTGGTTGATGGCAGGGACATTCAGGGTAAGTGACAGGTTTGCCAAGTTGCAAACTTGCTCAAGTTCTCCTTGCAGTTCCAGTATCTTTTGCTCCAGTCTTAAAACCAGATCATTTGGGGCCGGAGTACTACGGCCGTCAGAGGTTTCCGCATTCTCAACATTCTCCTTTCGGATACCACTTAAATTGTCCATTTTTGCGTTTCCCCTGCCTTTTGTGTTGCTTGGAGGAGGATGAGGTGGAGGGCCTATGGATCTGGTGTGATATGCTGATGAGGCCAGTATGATTTGGATGGATGAAGAGGATGTAGAGAAGACAGCTTTTATTACAACGTGGGGTGTATACTGTTACAAAATGATGCCATTCGGCTTGAAGAATGCTGGGGCCACCTACATGAGAGCCATGACAACATCTTCCATGATATGATACACAAGGAAATAGAGGTGTATGTGGACAATGTTATTATCAAATCCAAGAGGGCCGCAGATCACATAGCAGGCTTGAGGAAGTTCTTTGACGCTAAGGAGGTACAATTTAAAGTTGAACCCCACCTAAAAGAGAAAAGGATGTGATGAGCTTCCTAGGGCGTCTCAATTATATCAGTCGCTTCATAGCACAACCCACAGTCATATGTGAACCCATCTTCAAGATGCTGAGGAAAGATGGCGACACAAGCTGGACCGAAGACTTTCAGAAAGCTTTTGACAAAATCAAGGAATACCTATCCACACCACCGGTTTTGGTCTCGCCAGAGCCGGGACGGCCTTTTCTACTCTATCTATCAGTATTGGATGGAGCCTTCGGATATGTTTTGGGACAACATGACGAGACAGGGAAAAAGGAGCAAGCTATATACTACTTGAGTAAGAAGTTCACACCTTACGAAGCACGATACTCTTTTCTGGAACGCACCTGCTGTGCTTTAACCTGGACGGCCCAGAAGTTAAGGCATTACTCTGTGCCTATACCACATACCTCATATCCAGGATAGATCCTTTGAAGTATATATTTCAGAAGCCCATGCCGACCGGAAAGTTGGCCAAATGGCAGATACTGTTGAGTGAGTTCGATATCGTCTACATAACTCAAAAGGCGGTCAAAGGACAAGCATTGGCAGATCATCTTGCTAAGAATCCCGTGGGAGGAGAATACGAACCCTTGAAAACGTATTTTCCTGATGAAGAAGTGTCGTTTGTAGGAGAGGACATTACTGAAGCATACGACGGTTGGAGGATGTTCTTTGACGGAGCTGCAAATTTCAAAGGAGTAGGAATTAGAGCAGTTTTGGTATCAGAAATAGGTCAACATTATCCGATATCTTCTAAACTCAGATTTCCCTGCACCAATAACATGGCGGAGTATGAAGCCTGCATATTAGGACTCAACATGGAAATCGACATGAACATTGAGCTGCTAGTAATTGGGGATTCAGATTTTCTTGTGCACCAGGTACAAGGAGAGTGGGCCACCAAGAATTCCAAGATATTACCATATCTGTACCATGTGCAGGAATTGAGAAAGAGGTTCACCAAGATAGAGTTTCGGCATGTACCTAGAATTCAGAATGAGTTTGCCGATGCATTGGCCACTTTGTCATCTATGATACAGTCCGGACAAGAACTTCATTGATCCCATCCCAGTAAAGGTCCATATTTAACCGGCTTATTGTGCCCCGAGGAAGAGACAGATGGAAAGCCTTGGTTCCATGACATCAAGGAGTATTTGGCAAAAGGAGAATATCCGGAGCATGCAAACCCACTCAGAAATGCACACTTCAGAGATTGTCCAATCACTTTTTCCATAACGGAGGAAATTTGTACAAGAGAACTCCTGATTAGGATTGCTAAGATGTGTCAACGCAAAAGAAGCTTCTAAGCTACTTGAGGAGATACATGCTCGGACCTGCGGCCCACATATGAATGGTTTTGTCTTAGCCAAGAAAATACTCAGGGCCGGTTACTTTTGGATGACCATGGAGACGGATTGCGTCCAGTATGTCCGCAAATGCTACCAATGTCAAGTGCATGCTGATATGATAAAAGTGCCGCCAAATGAGCTCAATGCAACAAGCTCACCTTGGCCATTCGCCGCCTGGGGAATGGATGTTATTGGTCCAATTGAGCCCACTGCTTCAAACGGGCACAGGTTTATTCTGGTCGCCATTGATTATTTCGCAAAATGGGTCGAAGCTGCGTCTTACAAAGTTGTAACCAAGAAGGTCGTCGCAGATTTTGTCAAGGATCATATCGTCTGCCGATTCGGAGTTCCCGAGTCCATTATTACTGACAATGCGGCCAATCTCAACAGTTATCCAATGAAAGATATGTGTAAGGCTTTCAAAATCAAGCACAAAAATTCCACAGCCTACAGACCTCAGATGAATGGAGTCGTAGAAGCCGCCAACAAAAACATTAAGAAGATACTAAGGAAAATGATAGAGAACCACAAACAATGGCATGAGAAGCTACCTTTTGCTTTATTGGGATACCATACTACGGTTCGCACATCAACCGGGGCAACTCCCTACATGTTGGTTTATGGTACCGAGGCTGTCATCCCATCCGAGGTGGAGATTCCTTCTTTAAGAGTCATACAGGAAGCTGAACTCAACGATGCAGAGTGGATAAGGAGTAGCTATGAACAATTGGCCCTTATCGATGGAAAGAGGATGAACGCAGTATGTCACGACCAACTTTATCAGAACAGAATGTCCAGAGCTTTCAACAAAAGGGTCAAACCAAGACAATTTGCACCAGGACAGCTGGTGCTGAAGAAGATCATCCTACATCAAGATGAAGCCAAAGGGAAATTCTCTCCCAACTGGCAAGGTCCTTACATGGTTCACAAGGTGCTGACAGGAGGAGCACTCATATATGCAGAAATGGACGGACAAATTTGGCCAAAACCAATCAATTCAGACGTAGTCAAAAGATACTACGCTTAGATTATTTGCATTTCTTCATCTATTGTAATTGAACTACGCTTGACCTGATTCCCGTTTAAGAGGGGATATGTAGGCAGCCTTATGGGTTCGGCCATATCATAATAAAATTTTCATTCCCCCCCCCCCCCCACAAGATCAGAAACTGGGGCAGAATTTTGAGGAGGAAATTCCGGAGCAAGTCCAGCCAATGCCAACATATGTCAGACAGTTAGAAATCGGTTAAGAAACTGGGGCAGAACTTTGAGAAGGATACTCAATATTCCGAAGGGACTCAACAAGGCTTATTATCCGCAAACGGTCAAAAGATCATCTACCAAACTGGGGCAGAATTTTGAGCAGGGCTCTCAAAATTCCAATACGAGAGAGCTGCAATGCCTTTAAGATGTGCTACAGTCACTAGTTCATCAAAATTACTTGATATACCAATACGTTTCTAAAACAACTCTATTTTTTATCAATAAATGCATATTCTCAAAAACTCTATTTCCATAACAGTCAGGTGTCACCCAGCGGAACTCGAAAGGCTTTCAAAATGGAGCAAAGCAAGGACGGCGGACAGAAGCACGAACCAACCTTCCCCCACAAAACTTACACTTTTTCTTTGGACGCAGGCACATCTGACGTAACGGCAACATCCACGTAGCAAGATCGCTATCAATCAGGCCATCAGACACCGAATACATCTCCAGCTAAGACATATGCTACTCTTATTGGCTTCTTGCTCCTTGCATGGGACTAATCCCTGTCCCGCATACTTGCATGGGGCTAATCCTTGCCTCCATACTTGCATGAGGCTAGTCCTTGCCCCATATTTGCATGACTCTAATCCTTGACTCCATTATTCTGGATGAGGCTAATCCTTGCCTCCCAGATTTGCATGAGGCTCAATCCCTATCTCCCCATACCTGCATGAGGCTAATCCTTTCCTCTCTATCTTGCATGAGGCTAATCCTTGCCTCCATACTTGCATGAGGCTAATCCTTGCCTCCATACTTGCATGAGGCTAATCCTTCCATATATGCATGAGTCTAATCCTTGACTCCATATTTGCATAAGGCTAATCCTTGCCTCCTACTTTGCATGAGTCCAATCACTAACTCCGATTTGCATGAGGCTAATCCCTGCCTCCTATTTGCATGAGTCTAATCCTTGACTCCATCCTGCATGAGGCTAATCCTTGCCTCCCTATTTGCTTAAGTCTAATCCTTGACTCCATCCTTGCATGAGGCTAATCCCTGCCTCCATACTTGCATGAGGCTAATCCCTGCCTCTATACTTGCACAAGTCTAATCCCTGATTCCCTATTTTGCATGAGTCTAATCCTTGACTCCATGAGGCTAATCCCTACCTTCGTATTTGCATGAGGCTAATCCTTGCCTCACCGTCTGCATGGCGACAGGCAATGTCCCTCGTTGCATAAATATTGCTCTATTTTTAGTACTATTTATTTGCTTTTCGATCGGGCTAAGCTCTGCCCTCCATTTCACAAGACTAAGCCTTGTCTTGTTAACATCATACTATTGCACGTCATGGGCTGAATATCGCCAACCTATCCAAAGGCGTCATAGTCTAAGGGCATCATCCTCATAGCCGGAAGACACCATGCCATGGCCTAAGGATCCCTCAAATTTGCATATCATTATTCAAAGGTGTCATGGTTCGGAGGCACCATTTTCATGGCCCGAGAACATCATTTCATGGCCTGCGAATTCCTCACTAAACAATTCATGGCCTAGGACGTCATGGTCTAAGGACGTCATCTTTAACCGTCCGAAGACAACCTTCATGGTCCAAAGGGAACTTGCATCATGTTTAAACTAATGCATAGTATATGCTTGTATTGCTTCTATTTGCAGGTAAGCCGACAAGCAACGGCTATCCCAGCAGGAGCGATCTCGCTCCAGTTCTCCCGACCATATCAAACCTAACCTCTTCCATAAAACCGTTCGTCTATCTAGCCCTAGATGTTGCGTCCGTCCTTGAAATGATTTCATCGGCATATTCCGCAGATGAATCCGGAACTACACATGGCCTAATTCCTGTAAAGCCAGGGATATGTAGGCAGCTCAGAAGCCAGGGTGCGACCTAATCTTTCGAACCATTTCGCTCGGTCAAAATTGGCCGTCATTTCTTTACCCGAAAACTCCTTCATCCTTCCCGGGTAAAGAGGGGCAGCTGTTGATACCCAATTTCTCCTATATATTATATGCATAAATACCTTCAAAATAGCATATATATATATATATATATATATATATATATATATATATATATATATATATATATATATA
>NW_017675598.1:0-25269 GCF_001879085.1 Nicotiana attenuata | reverse complement strand
TATATATATATATATATATATATAATCATGCACAAGGTTTCATAATTTTCCCATAACTTTAAGGATTTAAATTGATTTATTTCCTTCCCTTTTATTCATAAAATGCCCAATAATTATCCCTCAAATTATTGTTATGATAATTTAGTCATTTAAATTCTATACTTATGCCAAAATATGGTTAATATATTTTTTGTGCATTTTTATTATTGCATTTTGTATTTATTAAGCTAAATTGCATATAATTGTAATATTAGCCCGTTTGATGTATAATTACATTTTATATGCGTAAAATTGGTCCCTATATTTTTAAAATGATAAATATCTATTTTAAATTATTTTGGTACATAAAATTATTTTCCAGAAGTTATTTATTATTTATTATAAATTATATGGGGGAAATTAGCTATTTAAAATATAGCCAGATCTGCATTTCAATCTTAGCCCAATTTAAACCCAACCCCAGCCCAGTTTCTAACCAAACTACCCAACCCAGACCCTAAACCCGCCTACCCGACCCAAGACCCGTCAAATCTTGGCCGTTGATCCAAAAGATCAACGGCCCTCGTCCATTCATTCCTTTTTTATCCCAAACGACCTCTAACCTTACCTCATTCCTCAGAGACCGCCGCCTCTGTATTGTCTCATCTCCTCTCCTCTCTCAACCACTCAACCTAACCCTAGCTCCTTCAACCGCCGACCTTCTTCTCCGGTCTTCTCCGATGATCTCCCGTCAACTCCTAAGCGTCCAATGGCCCCTCTAATGCTATGCTTGCCTTCTCTAAGTTCTTCAAGGGCCCTGGGCCACGCCGACTTGCATCTAGGGTTTGCTATTTGGCTGTTCTTGGCCACTTCACTGTGGTTTCAAGCAAAATCATGTTGTATTTGGCACGATCCTTGAGATTCTAGACAGGTTATTTCATCTCTACTTGGGTTTCTTTTGAAACCCTAATTTTTGCTTACAACTCCTAGATCTGTACAATTTTTAAACGATTCGAGTCTGTTTCTTTGATGTTTTACACTGCTCTTGAATCCCTTTTACAAGAATCATCGATTTCAAGGTGTTTTCCCCTTCTTCTAAAATTAGGGTTTTCGGAACTTCTTCTAAAACTTTGTTTAAACTGATTCGTTATGTTTAAACTTCTATCACTTGCATATTTTGACTGATTCTATGATCTTACTGCTTTTTCAACTCGCCTATGTTAAAAGCCCTAATTTTTCTAGATTTTCTTTGTTTGGTTTTGTGTGTTAGCATGACTACTCGATTCTCGTTTAAGTTTCTATGATTACCTTGCCTCGAATGTGTTCTTACTAAGCTTTTAGCCTAACTTATACCGCCTCTAGGTGACTATGTTCATCTTGATTTTTCAGACTTGCCTCTTTCTATCAATACTGTTTAACCTGCATGTTTGTTGTGTCTGATTGCTCTTACTCTATTTATATGTTGAATACTGAATCGTGACTCCCTCTTGATTGATTCTGGATTTCCTATTTTTGGGTTTGATTGAAAGACCTTCCTTTAAACCCTCAATTTCGACCCCTTCTATTCAAATTAACTGATTCATCTACCTTGTATGTTGTGGTACTTTATTCTTACTGACTATCTCCTTAATTAGAGTGTTCTGAACTTAGCCCTAATTGTCCCTATACTTACTGAATTTGAATCTTTCCTTATTAGTCATACACTGATTTCTTTCCTTAATTTTTACTTGTTCTTACCGTTTGAATTAATTCCCTTAAATTAAGGGAGTACTTGGCCTGATTTTGCTCTAATTGATTCTGAGTTCCTTAATTACTAATGAACTTTGATTTTTACCTTAATCGCTACTTGCTTTCAAACTATAAATACCCTAGTGTTTCATTAACACAGCCACGAACACTATTGGTTCAAAAAGCTCTCTCTCTCACACTTAAAACTTTCTGCTCTTTCTTTGTATTACTTGCTCTTATTCTGAGTTATCCGGCTGCAAGCCAAGGCTAACTATTGTGCTCTCCTGCTCCTTCACTTTTTCTTATTGTCCTCTTTACTGGTATGTTCTAGTTTCAATTCAAGTTTCAACAACAACATGGTTCTTTTATTGCTTCAGTTCATCTTGTTTCTAGTTTTCTTCTACTTATGGTTTTGCTGTGAAACTTGCAGTTAATGTGATTACATAATTAGCATATTATGAACCCCCTTCCCTAGGATCAGTATGAGCATGTTCCCCCTTTAGGTAGTCTGTTTTTGCACTATCTGGTTTATGGTATGAATCACCCTCTATGTAGTCTACACTCTCGACTTGTATGGTTCTGGAATTGGTCTTAAATCTTTTGGATACTACTAAACCCCCTTAAGTATTGCTGGTTCTGTGACTGTGCTTGATCAGTTGTGTTTGAGCATGTCTGTACCACTTCCTAAGACCTTGGCTGGTTCTGTGTTTACAATCATGTGTTCTATGTGTGCCCAATCCCCATCAACCTTGTGTGTAGTTTCTTTCTTCTTGCCTTTGGTCTTGTGAACATTGCTGACGTGACTTTAGATTCCATGTTTGATTCGCTGTTGCTTGAGCATGTAACTCTCTCTTTTCAAAGTTGTTTTACTGCATGACCCTCTCTTTTATTCTACAAACTGTTTCAAACGAGTCTTTTTCGACACTGTTTTCTTACTAAAACCTTTTCAAACTATGTCAAGCACTCTCACTCTACTCCTAAGTCAATAAGTTCTGCCCCCTCTAGTATGTATACTGCCTTGGGATCCTCTTGAGAACCCTCTGAACTCTGGCATACTGAGGCTGGCCCTTCCACACTGCACTTGTTCAATTTCTTGTTACCAAGTCTAGGTGTAAGCACTGCCCGAGATCCTTAGGGAACTTTGATGCACCTAGACTATGTCATTGTCTATGGAATTTGGGCACTTGAGGCTATTGGAGGCTTTGGAAATCTGGGCCTAATTGAAGGCTCCCTATAGAATAGCTTCTTATTTTTTTATTTACTTATGTAATTCATTCATATGGTCTGTAATAACTTGTAAACAAATATTGGGGTAATTAGTGAAAGGGATGGGTAGCTACATGTTTATGGGGTAATACGGGTAGAAATCATGCCTATAGGACTTCACATTTTAATTTGATTGCCTTACTAAGTAGAAATCATGCTTATAGGGCTTTACATCTTGTCATGTTTATCTCACCATGCTAGAAATCATGCCTATAGGTTTCAAATAATTCCATAATAGAAATCATGTCTGCAAGTCTTAAAATCAGCTTCGCAAATAGATGCCATGCCTATAGGATTTAATCCAGATTCGGTTATAACCAGTGCTTATGTATGTTTCCATTCCTGCAAGTCTTTACAATCAGTATTAAACTTATATATCATGCCTATAGGGAACTGTCGATGCCCTCTTTTTCTAAGGCGAAATCAGGTCTACGACATTTGGGAGGACAACTCGTTCCCTTTTAGGAATTGGGTTTTGGAACTGAAGAGTCGCCACCTAATGATTAAAGTGAATTAGGATACTAAAAGGGTTTGAGTTTGAAGAACCAGAGTTTGGGTAAGGGCTAGAAATTATCTCGAGGGGAAGGTGTTAGGCACCCCCCCAAGATCCACTAGTGTGGTTCCCGGCCAAGTAATAATTGTGACTTCATATAATCAAGTAAGCAATTAAGGGCTCAAAAAGAAGAGGTTTGCATATAACATTGCAAATAAGTTGAAACTGTGGGGAAAGTAAAGAGGGTGGAAATTTATGAAAGATTTAAACAATTTCTAAATAAAGCAGATAAAAAAAGGAAAAGGGAAGGGGGTCCTAGGTTTATGATTAATATGGATCACGTCAATGCAATATCCAGTAATCACTCCTCAGAAGAGGGGATACATGAGATATTAGCGCATCGGTCATCACCTCCATATCTACCCTCCCCACCCCGTTAAGGTATTAAAGCGCGGGATGGTATCGTTACTTATTGCGTGCTATTACCTATCCCGTCCTATAAGTCCTGGAGGGTATTTAGGACCACTATTCCTACAAGGTAAGGACTAGGCTGAACCCTTAGGTTAAAGGGAAAAATGCTAAGCGACATACATAACAAATAGGACCGCACATAAGGGAGCATACAATGACAAATAAAGGCTCACAGATCCCTCCACAAGTGAACACGTAATTAGCACGTCTAGAACACATTTAAGGTCTCAAATATGGGAGTTAAAAAAAGAATAGGTAACAGCAGTTGAGTTAGTAAAAGAACCGTTAAAGCATGGTTTTGAAAAATACAGTAGAGACTTAGTAGCTTAACTAGATATAGAACAAGTATCAAAATAGCACAATTCTGGGCAGAAAAGGTAACCCAGTAGTTTAACAAAAAACGTAATAGAACAAGAATCAGAAAGTAAGTGAGAGTAAATGGACGCACGATTTCAAAATTTGTTTCCAGATAGAGCGGGAGTTTTAAAATTAAAAAAAATGTGAACTTCAGAGAATCAAAATAAGAATGGGAGCGGCAGAGTTCAAATTAAAAGAGGCTGGTTAGTCTTAAACTGGAAAAACACTCGATTAATCGATTCTTATTAGGCCTAATGTTTGCCTAGGCGTCGTACGTATTGCCTAATTGTCTTAAAGGGTGAACATGCATGTTTGATCCCTTTTTTTAGTTTCAAAAGAGGTATACAAACAGTTAGCCATACTTGTATTATTAGGTTAAGCATGCTACTGAGGCGTTTAATAATTGCAACTCAGACAAGTATAAAACCCTAAGCGACAGGATGTCTAATGCACATAGGAGTTCCTAAAACATGATTTCTAAATGCTAATGATTATGAGAATGCAGCAAGAGCCTTATAACAGTTATTTACTTGTTATTAACTGATCATGGTTGCAAGATGAACATGATAACAAGCTGAAAGTAAAGAACCTAAAGCAGGATCTCTAGTGTGTGAGATGCATGTCCTATACAGGTTATCTATTGCGCAGATAAGTAAATAAAAACCTATAAGCATGTTTTCTACCCATTACTTAAACTAAGCATGGATAACCCACATTTCACTATAACCCCAATCATTCGTTTACAAATTATTATAAACCAATGATAGCCGAATTACAGTGATAAAGAATAAAAATAAGAAGTTATTCTATAGGGAGCCTTCAATCAGGCCCAATCTTCCAACCTCACTCCTTTCGAGTTTTACAGCCTTTGCCATGGTCTGGGTGCGGCAAAGCTCCCTAGGGTCCCATTGGATCCCTGGCCAATACCAGCACCCAAACACATAACAACATGCAGGACAGGTGCAGTGTGGGATTACCAGCCTTGTGTGTCAAAGTTCAGTGGGCACTCAGAGGCACCCAAAGCAATGCTAACACGAAGGGGGTAGAACCTATCTTCTAAGAGTAGTGAAGTGCAGGAAGGAGAGGAGAGTTGATAAAAAAAAGTGTTTACACAGAGTTGGAGGGTTGCACACAAGGATAATGAGCAAAGGGGACAAATAGATCACATTAAACGATCACCAAAGGATACGGAGACTTAATACAAACTTACCAAGCATGGGTACAGAAAATCCAAAAGAGTTTAAAGAGACCTCGAAATAGTCAGATTTAGACATAAAAGTAAATAATAACAGCATATAGTCATAACAGGTAAGGTCAGGAACAAACAGTAGTCATGAGCATACGAATATCAACAGGCAAAACAGGAATCAATCACATGTTGCACAACAGAAGCATAAGTAGAAAACAATTAGGAATAGAACACACTGAAGTAGTAATAACCATATTGGTTTTTGAACATGGAATTTAATCAGAACATAATAGTAATAAGAGAACACAGCAGAATGCAAGAGCCAAGTATAAGCACAATATTAGCCTTAGCTTTTCAGCTGTCTAATGATAGTCAGGAGCAGGGAACAAAGCAAAAGAGAGATCAAGAGAGAGAGAGCTATGTGATTGCTGTGTGTATTTGTGATATGCAAGGTGTTCGTCTTTACAAAAAGAGAATGGGGGGGGGTACTTATAGTACTGAATACAAGTAAAAAAACGAGGGAGCAGTCCCTAATTAAGGAACTGGCATCAATCATAATCAAATCAGTATATGGACTCCCCTTTGATTAAGGAATCAAAGTCAAATGGTAATAAGCAGTTATTTAAAAGGAAAGAAATCACAAAGCATGGTATGTTCACATAAGGAAACAGAATAGAATAAAGTATGCAATAAAGACTAGGTACATGATACTCTAATTAGGGAAATAGGTCAGGCAAATCAATCAACATATTTGTGCACACATATAGGGCAGAATACCACTTTAATTCTAGAAAATAGTTTTCAAAATAATGAACGAGATTGAAAACCTAGGAAATCAGTATTAATCGAGGAAAGTATCCCACAAATTAAGGAAGCAATTTTGAAATCAGTACCAAACCATAAGGAAAATATGTAGAATCACAATATAAGGCAAATATCACAGTCTTAAAGAGGGCTTGTAAGAATCAGTATAAAACCACCATGTAAGTAATCAGAGAATCCTAAGTGAAGAACACAGAATGGCAGGGGAATGGAATGCTAGCAACAAAATTAAAGCAAAGAACATGGAACTCAAAGAAGACCTCAGAAGAACACACAATCGAACAAATAATACAAACACAAACATATAAAGCTAGGGTTTCATCAGACTTAAGCAAAAAATGTTTAGAAATAGTACTGAAAATCATGAATTAGTACTCAAAATCAGAAGATAAAGTGATTGTTTAAAAAGGGGTTCAGAAACCCTAGTTTCAAAAAGGGAACAAAATGTTTAAAACTTGAGCCATCGTAAAGATCGAGTGGAGAGTAGTGCAAAACATAAAGGCGTGAGTTAAAAAAATCGTTAAAAAATTCAGAGATTAAAGAGGTTTGGGTCGAGATTAGGGTTTCATAAGAACCAGTGAGAAGTAAAAGAAACCTAGCTGTGAAACTTAGTAATAATGGTGTTCATAGCCCCATCGGACCAAAACCCATCGGAGAAAGGCCGGAAACAGAACCAGGCAAAGCTTCAGTGACCATCTCGTATGGGGGAGGCTTCTGGGGTCTCAAGGATAGAGGGAATCGGCGAGATAAGGTTTCACGGCGGCTGGTGATCGAAAGAGGTGAGGCTGGAGGTGGCCGGAGAGAGGGTGAAGGCCATCGGAGAAGAAGAACCAGAAGGTTCTAGAGAGAAGGAGGAGGGGAAGAGACGAAGTAGAGAGTGAGACCGGTCTCGTAGACTGAGGGGTCAAGGGGGGGGGGTAGTTAGAATTTAATTAAGGAAAAAAGATCTGGGCCGCTGATCTTATTTGATCAACGACTCAGATTAATTCGGAGTTGGGCCGGGTTGGATTAGAGATTGGGCTGGGGCGAATTTAATTGGGTATTGGGTCAATTGGGTTAATTTAAAATCTGATGGGGTGGGTTAAAATTGGGGCTAAAATTGCAATAATAATAGGCTAGGTATTAAATAGCCAATTTCTCCCTTTTATTTTATATAAAGTAATAAAATGATTTTTAAAAAAAATTAAAAGCACTGAACTAATTAATAATGTATAAATATTAATCTAAAAATACTGAAAAATGATTTTATGATTGTAAAATGATGTTAATCGTAATATAGGCTATAATTGTAATTTATGCAATTTAACTTAGAAAATACCAAACAGATTTGTAAAAATATGCAAATATCACATTAATAACATCTTGGTGTAAATATGAGAATGGAAATAAATTATTCACCAAAAATGATACTTTGGGAATAATTACTGGATTTTGTACTGCTAAAATAGACAATAAATTAATTTTAAAAATCTCTAAAAATTAGGGAAAAATACCAAAACTCTTGGGCATGCTTATATATGCATACACATGCTATTTTGAGAATATTTGAGTATTTAAAAACATAGGGAAAAATTGGGTATCAACAGCTGCCCCTCTTTACCCGAGAAGGATGAAAGAGTTGTCGGGTAAAGATATGATGGCCAATTTTGACCGAAAGAAACGATTTGGAAGGTTTTGACCGAGCTCTGGTTCCTGAGCTGCCTACATATCCCTGGTCTTACAGGAAACAGGCCATTTGTAGTTCAAGGTCCATTGATGGAATATGCCGATGAGGTTTTTTTTTTTTTTTTGAAAAGAACGGACGCGACGTCTAGATTGAAAAAGGTGGTTGGAGTCTGATAGGCTACGGGGGCTGGAGGGGGATCGCTCCTGCTAAGACGGCGGTTGATATCAGGTGTACCTGCAAGTGAGTAATACCAGCATATATGGTGCGTAAATTTAAACGTGATGCACTTCCCATTGGACCATGAATGCTGTCTTTGGACGGTTAGGATGACGTCATCAGACCATGACGTCCTGGGTCATGAAGCGTATAATTAAGGATTCATAGGCTATGAAATGATGTTCTCAAGCTATGAGAATGATGCCTCCGAACTATGATGCCTTTGAATAATGATATGCAAAAGATAAAAGTAGGGTCCTCAGGCCATGGCATGGCGTTCTCGGGCTATGAAAATGGTGCCTCCGAAGAATGACGCCTTCGGATAACTTGGCGATCTTTCAGCCCATGAAATGCGGGATTTGGCGTTCTTTCAGCCGATGCAAGACTTAAATAAAAAATGGCGATATTCCAGCCGATGTAAAGTGTAAGTACAAATGGCGATTTTTCAGCCGATGCAAGATTTAAATGAAGTGGCGATATTTCGGCCATGCAAAATATAAATGAAGTGCGATGTTTCAGCCAATGCAAGACATAAATAACAATGGCGATATTTCAGGCGATGCGAGATTTAAATGAAGTGGCGATATTTCAGCCAATGCAAGACATAAATAACAATGGCGATATTTCAGCCGATGCAGGATTTAAATTGAAGCGGCGATGTTTCAAGCCATGCAAAGATGTAAGTAAAATGGCGATCTTTCAGCCGATGCAGGATTTAAATGAAGCGGCAATATTTCAGCCATGCAAAGATATAAGTAAAATGGCGATCTTTCAGCCGATGCAGGATTTAAATGAAATGGCGATTATTTCAGCCACTACAAAGTACGGAGACAGCAGCGTTAGTCTCGAAGGCAGAAAGAAGTAGCCTTATGCAATGTAGAGAAATTGCAGATGGAGACAGTGCTTAGTCTCGGAGGGCAGAAAGGTAGCCTTAGCTACATAGTCAGCAGAAATCAAGATCGGAGGCAAATGCTTAGTCTCGGAAGGCAGAAAGGTTAGCCTTATGCAATGCAGAGAAAAGCAAATGGAGACAGTGCTAGTCTCGGAAGGCAGAAAGGTAGCCTTTATGGCAATGTAGAGAAATGCTACTGCCTCGCAAAGCTCTCGGAAAGGCAGAATGGTAGCCTTCATGCAATGTAGAGGGAAATGCAGATGGAGATAATGCTTAGTCTCGGAAGGCAGAAAGGTAGCCTTATGCAATGCAAAAAATGTAAAAGGCAAGTAATGGTAAAATCTCTTAGCCGATAGCTTTACAGCTGATAGTCGATTGCTATATTGTGGCTGCTGGGGATGTCATGTCCGGGTAGCAATTGTAAATAGGTGATGACTCTGAGAGTTTTATTCCCGAGAAGTATGAGTGCATAGATATATCTGATGATGTTATGATTTCAGTGCCTGTATCCAAAGAAAAATCGTGAGTTCTGAAAAAGAGGGGAAGGTTAGTTCGTATCCCCATGGGCTTTGCTCGTCCTGCTCGGCCTTGTCTCGGTGATACTGTGCATATCCTTGGGTAGCGTTGCTAAACAAAACAATTTTGATAACGGGCATGCATGATTTGGTGAAAAATGTAACGTAATCATATAATTAAAAAAATAGTTTTCTTTTAGATGAACCGACGACTGCGACGCGGTTCAAGACATTGCAACCTCTCTCTTCGGAATTTTGAGGGTCCTCCTCAAAATTCTGCCCAGCTTACTGGGTAGGTGATTCCAACGACTGCGTGCGATGATTGGCTGAAGATCGACTTCGGAATTTTGAGGGTCCTCCTCAAAATTCTGCCCCAGTTTCCAATACCGGGGGGGGGGGGGGGTGATGAAAATTTTATTGAATTGTGACCGAACCCATAAGGTTGCCTACGTATCCCCTCTTAAACGGGAATCACGTCAGACGTAGTTCAAAATACATCATAAAGAAATCATAAATGGCTACACATAGTGTCGCTTCACTAAATCTGAATTGATCGGCTTTGGCCAAACTTCTCCGTCCATTTCTGCAAGTATGAGGGCTCCTCCTATTAGAACCCGATGAACCATGTACGGACCTTGCTAGTTGGGAGAGAATTTCCCTTTGGCTTCATCTTGATACGGGAATATTTTCTTCAACACCAGCTGCCCCGGTGTAAATTGCCTCGGCTTGACTCTTTTGTTGAAGGCTCTGGACATTCTGTTCTGATACAATTGACCATGGCAAACTGCGTTCATTCTCTTCCCATCTATAAGAGTTAGCTGCTCGTAACGACTCTTTACCCATTCTGCATCATCGATTTCAGCTTCCTGTATGATTCTTAGGGTATGGAATTTCTTCCTCGGCGGGGATGACCGCTTCCGTACCATAAACCAGCATGTAGGGTGTTGCTCCAGTTGATGTGTGAACCGTGGTGCGGTACCCCAATAGAGCAAATGATAGCTTCTCGTGCCACTGCTTATGTTTTTCTATCATTTTCCTCAGTGTCTTCTTGATGTTCTTATTGGCGGCTTCTACAGCTCTGTTCATCTGAGGCCTGTAGGTTGTGGAATTCTTGTGTTTGATCTTGAAGGTTTTGCACATGGGTTTCATCAAATCACTATTGAGGTTGGAACCGTTGTCAGTAATGACTGATTCTGGGATCCCGAATCGTCAAATGAACGGTCACGGACAAAGTCTGGGACGACTTTCTTGGTCACTGCTTTGTAAGATGTTGCTTCAACCCATATAGTGAAGTAATCAATTGCTTCTAGAATGAACCTGTGCCCGTTTGATGCGGCAGGCTCGATAGGTCCGATAACATCCATTCCCCAAGCGGCGAACGGCCATGGCGAGCTTGTTGCAGTAAGCTCGTTTGGAGGCACTTTTATCATGTCTGCATGTATCTGACAGCGATGGCACCTTCGGACGTACTGGATACAGTCTGTTTCCATAGTCATCCAAAAATAACCAGCTCAGAGTATCTTCTTTGCTAAGACAAAACCATTCATATGCGGACCGCAGGTCCAATCGTGAACTTCTTCTAATAACCTGGATGCTTCCTTTTCTTTGACACACCTTAGCAATCCCAAATCGGGAGTCCTCCTGTACAGGATTCCTCCACTATGAAAGAAGTTGTTAGATAATCTCCAAAGTGTGCATTTCTGAGTAGCATTTGCAAGTTCTGGATATCCTCCCGTTGTCAAATATTCCTTGATTCATGGAACCATGGTCTTCCGTCTGCTTCTTCCTCGACATGAACACAATAAGCTGGTTGGTCGTGAATCCTTACCGAAATAGGATCTATGAAGTTCTTATCTGGATGCTCAATCATAGACGATAGGATGGCCAATGCGTCGGCAAACTCATTCTGAACTCTAGGGACATGCCGAAATTCTGTCTTTGTGAACCTCTTCCTCAACTCCTGTACATGATGCAGATATGGGAGTATCTTGGGGTTCTTGGTTTCCCATTCTCCTCGGACCTGATGTATGAGCAAATCTGAATCCCCGATCACTAGTAACTCTTTAATGTTCATATCAATGGCCAGCTTGAGCCCTAAGATGCAGGCTTCGTATTCGGCCATGTTGTTGGTGCACGCGATCCTGAGTTGGCAGATACCGGATAATGCTGGCCGGTTTCTGATACTAAGACTACTCCTATGCCAACTCCTTTGAAATTTGTTGCTCCGTCAAAAAACATTCTCCAACCATCAGAGAACTCTGCAATATCCTCTCCTATGAAAGATACCTCTTCATCGGGAAAATATGTTTTTAGAGGCTCGTATTCTCCATCCATGGGATTCTCGGCGAGATGATCTGTCAAGGCTTGTCCTTTGATTGCCTTTTGAGTCATATAGATAATGTCAAATTCACTCAGCAGGATTTTCCACTTGGCTAGCTTGCCAGTGGGCATGGGCTTTTGAAAGATATATTTCAGCGGATCCATTCTTGATATGAGGTAAGTGGTATAGGCACAGAAATAATGCCTCAACTTTTGAGCTACCCAAGTCAGAGCACAACAGGTGCATTCCAATAGGGAATACCGAGCCTCGTACGGGGTGAACTTTTTGCTGAGATAGTAGATGGCCTGCTCCTTTCTCCCCGTTTCATCATGTTGTCCCAAAACACAACTGAATGCCCCATCCAATGCCGCAAGGTAGAGCAAAAGAGGTCTACCTGGTTCGGGCAGAACCAAAACTGGCGGCGTTGACAGGTATTCCTTGATTCTGTCGAAGGCTTGGCAATTATCAGTCCATTTGGTAGCGGCGTCCTTCTTCAACATTTTAAAGATCGGTTCACAAATGATGGTGGATTGAGCTATGAATCGGCTGATATAGTTGAGTCTCCCAGGAAACTCATCACGTCCTTCTTGTTCTTTGGCGACAGCAACTCTTGAATGGCTTTGACCTTTGATGGATCCAGTTCTATCCCTCGACTACTCACAATGAATCCAAGTAGTTTTCCGGCAGGAACCCCGAATGCATATTTGGCGGGATTCAGTTTCAGATTGTACCTTCTCAGTCTGTTGAAGAATTTCCTCAGATCTTCCATGTGGTCAGTGACTTTCTTGGATTTGATGATGACATCGTCTACATACACCTCGATCTCTTTGTGTATCATGTCGTGGAAAATAATAGTCATGGCCCTCATGTAGGTGGCCCCAGCATTCTTTAACCCAAACGGCATCATTTTGTAACAACACATTCCCCACGGCGTAATGAAAGCCGTATTCTCCGAGTCTTCCTCATCCATCCATATCTGATGATACCCTGCAAAACAATCAACGAACGACTGCAGCTCATGCTTGGCGCAGTTGTCAATTAGAATGTGTATGTTTGGTAAGGGGAAGTCATCTTTCGGACTGGCCCGGTTGAGCTCCCAGTAGTCGACACAGACTCTGACCTTCCCATCCTTCTTTGGTACTGGCACAATGTTGGCTAACCATGTCGGATACTCTACCACCCTGAGAACCTTGGCTTTGACTTGCTTAGTGACATCTTCCTTGATTTTCAAACTCATGTCAGATTTGAACTTTCTGAGCTTCTATTTTACTGGTGGGCATGTGGGATCGGTTGGCAGTTTGTGAGCTACAATGGATGTACTGAGACCAGTCATATCATCATACGACCAGGCGAATACGTCCTCATATTCCCTTAGAAATTCCGTGTACTCTTTCTTTTCTGAAGGTGACAGATGAACATTGATGCGCGTTTCCTTGACATTCTCTGTATCCTCCAAGTTGAGAATCTCAGTTTCGTCCAAGTTAGACTTAGGCCTATTCTTAAAGTCCTCAATCTTTTCAACGACCTCTTCTGGTATATCATCCTCTTCTGAGTCTATGTCCGTTTGTTGCGTTGTCTCGTTGCATGTCACAATCGTCGGTTCATCAAGATAAGTAATAGTAATGCTGTGTAAATAAAGTAAACGATAGAAAAATAATAAGAGCGAGACTTATAAAAAAAACTAAAATGCTTTGATAAATTTCATAATTGTTTTGAACATTGGAGCTCTTATTTTCGAAATTAAAAATGCGGAAATGAAATCAGCTAGTGAAAAAGTAAAAGGTAATGCATGGTGCTTTGTTTAGCCTTGCTACCCGAAGCTTTCTGGGCTCTAGTGGTTCTGATGGACCAATTGTCGAGGCGTGCTCCTCGGTTCACAGCTTGTATGGAAGGGCCTTCCTCCCCTTCCTCCTCAAAAATGACACAGCAGTCCATGTTGTCGTCCTCCAAAAACAGATTCCTTACTGCCGCCAACGCCTCCTCTTTTTCTGACCCATATATGACATCTAGTGGCTGGAAAGTCTGCTCCAGGCGAGGTATCGGATGCTCCAGTGGGTAGTAGGGTTTGCGCCATAGTGGCGACCAGTGGTTGAACTCCTCCCAAGTGTATTCATACCCCAAACCAAAAGTGGTGCCATGTTTCTTTAGTTTAATGGGTTTGGCGATTCCCTGGAGGTTTTTGCCAAGTCCCTTGCCAGGCTCGTATCTACACCAATTCAGTATACTCTCAATCCTGTTATCCCACCATTTATCCTTGTCCACGGTGTTGACTCGCTCAATGTGATGGTAAGTTTCTCCGCCTATCTTCCTTCTTCCTCCTATTGCCGGGATGGTTTGGCGACTGTATATGGGATTGCTACCGTCGCCGTGAATAATCACCTCTTGGTGATTCCACTCAAACTTTACTACCTGGTGTAGGGTTGATGCTACAGCTCCAGCGGCATGGATCCAGGGCCGTCCCAATAGCAAGTTGTAAGATGTTGGGACGTCTATTACTTGAAGGTCAACGTTGAACCAAGTCGGTCCCATTTGTAGACATAAATTGATTTCCCCAATAGTGGACCTTTTGGAACCATCGAAAGCTTTGACATTGATGGCTCCATCCTTGATCTCATGCAGGCTCTTCCCCAATGTTCTGAGAGTCACCAATGGACAAATATTGAGGCTGGACCCTCCGTCAATCAAACTTCTAGTGATGAAATGATCCTCGCACTGCACAGTGATGTGTAATGCTTTGTTGTGGCTCAGCCCATCCGGTGGCAGCTCATCTTCGTGGAAAGTGATTTTGTGACTCTCCAATACTTGCCCTACCATGTTCGCCATTTCTCCTCCAGCTGTGTTGCTGGGTAGATATGCCTCACTCAGTATCTTCATCAAGGCATTCTTATGTGCATCGGAGCTTTGCAGCAGAGCTAGGATAGAAATCTGTGTCGGTGTTTTATTCAGTTGATCAATGACTGAGTACTCCTTTGCTTGTATCTTCCTCTAGAGATCATCGGGTCCAGTTTCAATAGGCCGTCCAGGGGCCTGCTTACTTGATTCAGCTAAATGTTTCGGGGTATAAACCCTGCCGGTTCTGGTCATCCCTTGTGCTGCAATTGCTTCTCTAGATTTGGTTTTCCCTTTCCTTCTCGCCTCGGCGGTGTAATACCAAGGAATGGACTTCGTATGGAATGGTTCTACGGTTGATATAGCCACAGGAATGGTTACCCTTGCTTTGGGAGGTAACACAGCAACTTCAAATGGTACAGGTGCCTTCGGGGATCCAAACTCGACCTCAATCGGTCATGGCGCCTTTGCGGAAGAAGGTGCCTCGAACTCAAGTGGTATGGACATGTTCACTTCAGTATCTCCAGAAGGCTGGATCTGGACTACAATTGGATTAAGTGTGACAGTTGGTTTCTTTGGCTCGTCATCTTCAGCAATCAATCTGATCGATCCTCTGGGGTTCCAATCATCTTCTATCTCTATCATGTGAACGCCTCCGCCCTTGTGGTCAGGCAAGGGGTTGTTGCGAACATTAGGAGCAGGTTCCTTCGCCACAATAATCTTGTTGTCAACTAAAGCTTGGATTTTATCCTTCAGAGAGCGGCATTAATCAATGGTATGCCCCTTCATGCCGGAATGGTATGCATAGGTTTTGTTCGGGTTGACCCATTGGGAAGGATTTTCTGGAGTTATGGCAGGGATAGGGGTGACGTAACCAGCAGGTTTGAGCCTTTCATACAGCTGGTCGATTGGTTCGGTGATGGCGGTGTATTGTTTGGGAGGTCTACGGTCGAAGTTAGGTCGCGGTCTAGGGATGTTTTGGCGGGTGGGAGGTGATTGATTGTGAGAGGGCTGAGCATTATAGGCTTGGCAGACGGGTGCGGGTTGGGAATATCTTGATGAGGTAGGTTGATATGTGGGGGGTGGAGATGATGGGTAAGCAGGTGGTGGAGCTTGGTAAGTGGGCGAGGGTGCTTGGTAATTTGGGGTAGGTTGATATGTGAGAGGAGATATCGGGTAGGTTTGGTATTTTATTGGGGATTTCGTTCTTTGTGCAACCATCACAGCACTCACATCCCTTTTCTTGGATGCGCCGCCAGACTGTAGAACCTTGTTGGTGGCTTGCAATGCCTCAAAGTTAGTGACCATACCACTTTTAATGCCTTCCTCGATCCTCTCCCCTAGCTTAATGATGTCGGAAAATTTCTGGCCTTCAATCAACATCAACCTCTCATAATACTGTGGGTCTTGAGCCCGAACGAAAAGCTTGTTCATCTGTTCTTCATCTAAAGCCGGCCTGACCTTAGCAGCTTCTGATCTCTAACGAGTAGCATACTCGCGGAATGTCTCTGTGGGTTTCTTCTTTAAGTTCTGGATGTAGAATACGTCTGGCGTATTTTCCGTATTGAATCTGAACCTGTCCATGAAATCGAATGCCATACTACCCAATTCGTCCACTTCTTGGGGTCTTGGCTAATGTACCAAGATAGGGCATCCCCCTTCAAACTTCTCATGAAGAGCTTCATGCGAATCTTTTCATCTCTTCCGACTCCGACCAGCTTATCGCAGTATGTCCTCAAATGGACCCTGGGATCCCCTGTGCCATCAAACATTTCAAACTTGAGAGGTTTGTACCCCTCAGGAAGTTCGACATCTGGCTGAATGCAAAGGTCCTCATAATTTAGCCCCTCGATACCTTTGTTTCCTTCAACACCCTGGACTCGGCTAGTCAGCTTCTTGAGTTCCGCGGCCAGATTCCTGATAAGAGAGTTTTTGTCATCAGACTCCGGTGTGCTTGAAATGGGTTGAGTATATTGTGGTATGGTTTCCACATAGATGGGGGTGTTGTGGAGATGATCATTTGTGGCGTTTAGCGGTTCATGGATGAGCAATGGGGTGTTGTTTGAAGTGTGGCATGTGTTACAGTGTTGAGCATGAGTGGGTTGTTTTTGTGGTTTCGGGATGTTTTGCGGAGGTGCGGGATTTTGAGTGTTGGGGAAGTTAACATCTGGGGTGGTGAGGGAAAATGACAAGCTTTCCAAATTCCGAACTTGGTCCAGTTCTTCCTAAAATTTCAATAACTTCTGTTCGAGCTGGGAGGCACTTTCCTTGGAAACCTGAACACCCTGAGGAACCTCTACCCTTTCAACTGAGTTCTCCTTTCTGTTGCTCAAATCTTCCATTTTCCCGTTGTTCTTGTTTCTGATAGGACTCGGAGGAGGAGGAGGTGGAGGGCCCTTGGATCTTGTGGAGTAAGAAGATGATGCCAGAGTGTACGAACTAACCTTTGGGGAGGGGAATAAAACAGAAGTAAAAACAAAAAGGTAACAAGTTAGTGAGGATTATAAGAAAAAAACATTGCAACATTTAAACACATAGTGCAAGAATATAAATCGTGTCCTAATTTGTGTGCCTCGTTGTGCCCGAGGTAGGCCTAGCGACAATTTAATTTGGAGAACTTGTAATGCCAAATGCCTCATTTTATTGACAAAATAAGACGAATCCCAAAACGACACTAAAAATTGCAGGAAATAAAATGTCACTAATGGCCATTGGCCTTATTACATTTAAAGCAAAAGAAAAGATCCGAACTACTTGGTCCCGAAAGGACCTTCCCCAGACTCGGCATCTTTAGCTCCATCGAACAGCTTCACCAACTCACGCAGTCCCAGCAACAAATAGGCTCTAGCCAAGTGTCCTCCTTCGTTTCCTTCAGCATTCTGGCAGTTTTCAATCCTCTAGATGAACTTCTTTTCCAAATCTACTAAACCCCGCTCCAGATACCCTAGTCGCTTGTTGGCGCTGACAGCCATATCTTTCCATTCTTCAATCAGATTTTGATGGGCTTCTTGAATTTCCCGGTGCTCACTCTCGCACTCCCGAATCCTCTTGTGCAATTGGTTGTACTTAACTTGTACCTCAGCCTTTTCGTCGATGACCCTGTGACCTCGAACAGACCGGGGTTGTCCTAACCCACTATGATCATCTTCCAGCCAACTTGGATAGTATGGAGTATAACCAGCATGGTGCCTGTCTGGTTCTATGGAATCTTTTCCCAGGATGATCTTGCAGTGCCACATATGCTGAGCTTGGCACTTGTATGGACTATCGTCATCTTGAAAGTCGGCCCTAAAGTGACTCATTTTGTCGGCCCTTGGTATAACCTGCTTTCTTCCTGCCTGCCTCATGACTCGGAGGGGAACATAAGGATAAGTTCCTCTCAGACCGAAGAGTATAAGAAACGGTGCATTCCGAGATCGGACGATGAACTCCTCGGTAGGGAACCATTCGAACATCCATTGCACTTGGTCCTCTTTCAGATTTTCAAACAATTCTACCCACCCTTTAGCGTCTTCTGGTTGGGCAAACATGTTAGGCATATAGTTCATTCGCCTTGGCTGATGGAAGGCGATATAATCATCCCAGTTTCTGCGTAAAATCTCTTGCCGATATTCACTCCTCTGGAGGTGTTCCATGAGCCAGACTTGAAGCAATAAGTTACAACCCTCAAAGTGATTGGCCCCTCGTTGACAGTCTTCCAAGGCTCGGTATATTTCTGCGACAATCAATGGTACTATGCTGAAAGGCTGCCCGCCAATCCCTTCCATTAGAGTCTTGGTGACCATGGCTAGTCTGGTGTGGATCCTAGCCTTCTTCATAGGAAATACTATCATCCCCAAAAATAGAACATAAAGACGAAGACTCTACTATGGATATGCCCCAATGATGTGAGGGCGAATTCATCCGGGTAAGTGCAGTAGGACTTGCTATGGTCGTACCTCTCGTACAGATAGTTGAAAGGAATGTAAGAGTCCTTCAAACAGGTCAAGTCTGGGTTTTTCTTTAGTCCCATCATTTTGAGGAAGCCCCTACCCTTGCGATTTTCTGGCATAAGCAAACCCGGAGTCTCCCAAGGAATACCAGCTAAACCTCCAATTTCCTCGAGCAAAAGTGTCATTTCAAGGTCCCCGAAGCGAAACACAGATCTGTCGTTATCCCAGAATAAAGTTGCAGCCTCTATGATTTTGTTGTCGGGTTGGATTTCCAAAAGAGAAGGCAAATTTCCCAAATATTTGCGGACAAGAGTCTGATCACTGGAGTGAAAGTCTTCCCACCAGCTTAGTAACCTTGGGTGAATGTTGGTTACCATGCCGAATTTGGGACTTCGTGCCTCATTTTCTGCAAAACAAAATGCTAGACCCTTACCCCTGCCGGACTTGACTATTTAAATATCAATAATTGGCATAAGCAGCATTTAGTTCTCCAAATAAATGCACAGACGTGGTAACGTCCGTTTGGGTTCCAAGGAAACCCAATGGACTTTGGACAAGGCTACCTTAAAGAGGCATTATGCGGACAGCATAACTGACTCAGCTAGGTTTGACAGTGATGCATACACAATTGAACAGAGTAAGGTTTCTATGGGGTGTTAGACTGGTACCCTTGAGCGGACAACTCAAGAGGGAAAGGCGCGGAACCGTCGACTGCATCGCTGATCGACTGGTTTTACCGTAAATATGCCTTTTCCAAATTTAGGGGGTGATAATATCGGAAGGGCACAATCACTCATTATAAGCGTTGCTATGTTATTTGTTTGGCACGAGTTGAATATGATGTTGAAGATCTAATTACAAGAATGAAACAAGTTGTCACGTATTTGCACGTTCATAAAGTAACGATTACAATAATTGCTCATAATTACAACAGTATTGAAGGAAAGCGGTAAAAGCATTTAAAGAGAAGAAAAAAGAGCCAAGTCAATTTCGTAGTAGAAAAGAGATAAAGACATTAAATAAAGGCAATAAAGAAATAGTAACGTCACAAATAACATGAAATGGTAAAAGCCTAAAGAGTATATGGGGTTTCCCCAGCAGAGTCGCCATGTTGTCGATGCCCCCTTTTTCTAAGGCGAAATCGGGTCTACGACATTTGGGAGGACAACTCGTTCCCTTTCGGGAATTGGGTTTTGGAATTGAAGAGTCGCCACCTAATGATTAAAGTGCATTAGGACACTAAAAGGGTTTGAGTTTGAAGAACCAGAGTTTGGGTAAGGGCTAGAAATTATCTCGAGGGGAAGGTGTTAGGCACCCCCCAAGATCCACTAGTGTGGTTCCCCACCATGTTATAATTGTGACTTCACATAATCAAGTAAGCAATTAAAGGCTCAAATAGAAGAGGTTTGCATATAACATTGCAAATAAGTTGAAACTGTGAGGAAAGTAAAGAGGGTGGAAATTTATGAAAGGTTTAAAAATTTCTAAATAAAGCAGATAAAAAAAAGGAAAAGGGAAGGGGGTCCTAGGTTTATGATTAATATGGATCACGTCAATGCAATATCCAGTAATTACTCCTCAGAAGAGGGGCTACATGAGATATTAGCGCATCGGTCATCACCTCCATATCTACCCTCCCCACCCCGTTAAGGTAATAAAGCGCAGGATGGTATCGTTACTTATTGCATGCTATTACCCGTCCCGTCCTATAAGTCCTGGAGGGTATTTAGGACCACTATTCCTACAAGGTAAGGACTAGGCTGAACCCTTAGGTTTAAAGGGAAAAATGCTAAGCGACATACATAACAAATAGGACCGCACATAAGGGAGCATACAAAGACAAATAAAGGCTCACAGATCCCTCCACAAGTGAACACGTAATTAGCACGTCTCAAACACATTTAAGGTCTCAAAGATGGGAGTTAAAAAAAGAATAGGTAACAGCAGTTGAGTTAGTAAAAGAACTGTTAAAGCATGGTTTTGAAAAATACAGTAGAGACTTAGTAGCTTAACTAGATATAGAACAGGAATCAAAATAGCACGATTCTGGGCAGAAAAGGTAACCCAGTAGTTTAACAAAAAATGTAATAGAACAAGAATCAGAAAGTCAGTGAGAGTAAATGGACGTCACGATTTCAAAATTTGTTTCCAGATAGAGCGGGAGTTTTAAAATAAAATAAAAAAAGTGAACTTTAGAGAATCAAAACAAGATGGGAGCGGCAGAGTTCAAATTAAAAGAGGTTGGTTAGTCTTAAACTGGAAAAACACACGATTAATCGATTCTTATTAGGCCTAAAGTTTGCCTAGGCGTCGTACGTATTGCCTAATTGTCTTAAAGGGTGAACATGCATGTTTGATCCCTTTTTTTTTAGTTTCAAAAGAGGTATACAAACAGTTAGCCATACTTGTATTATTAGGTTAAGCATGCTACTGAGGCGTTTAATAATTGCAACTCAGACAAGTATAAAACCCTAAGCGACAGGATGTCTAATGCACATAGGAGTTCCTAAACATGATTTCTAAATGCTAATGATTATGAGAATGCAGCAAGAGCCTTATAACAGTTATTTACTTGTTATTAACTGATCGTGGTTGCAAGATGAACATGATAACAGGCTGAAGGAATAGAACCTAAAGCAGGATCTCTAGTGTATGAGATGCATGTCCTATTCAGGTTATATATTGCGCAGATAAGTAAATAAAAACCTATAAGCATGTTTTCTACCCATTACTTAAACTAAGCATGCATAACCCCCATTTCACTATAACCCCAATCATTCATTTACAAATTATTACAAACCAATGATAGCCAAATTACAGTGATAAAGAATAAAAATAAGAAGTTATTCTATAGGGAGCCTTCAGTCAGGCCCAATCTTCCAACCTCACTCCTTTCGAGTTTCACAGCCTTTGCCATGGTCTGGGTGCGGCAAATCTCCCTAGGGTCCCATTGGATCCCTGGCCAATACCAGCACCCAAACACTTAACAAAATGCAGGACAGGTGCAGTGTGGGATTACCATCCTTGTGTGTCAAAGTTCAGTGGGCACTCAAAGGCACCCAAAGCAATGCTCACACGAAGGGGGTAGAACCTATCTTCTAAGAGTAGTGAAGTGCAGGAAGGAGAGGAGAGTTGATAAAAAAAAAAAAGAGTTTACACAGAGTTGGAGGGTTGCACACAAGGATAATGAGCAAAGGGGACAAATAGATCACATTAAACGATCACCAAAGGATACGGAGACTTAATACAAACTTACTAAGCATGGGTACACAAAATCCAAAAGAGTTTAAAGAGACCTTGAAATAGTCAGATTTAGACATAAAAGTAAATAATAACAGCATATAGTCATATCAGGTAAGGTCAGGAACAAACAGTAGTCATGAGCATAAGAATATCAACAGGCAAAACAGGAAACAATCACATGTTGCACAACAGAAGCATAAGTAGAAAACAATGAGGAATAGAACACACGGAAGTAGTAATAACCATATTGGTTTTTGAACATGGAATTTAATCATAACATACCAGTAATAAGAGAACACAGCAGAATGCAAGAGCCAAGTATAAGCACAATATTAGCCTTAGCTTTTCAGCTGGCTAATGATAGTCAGGAGCAGGGAACAGAGCAAAAGAGAGAAGTAACACAAGAGAGAGAGAGAGAGAGAGAGAGAGAGCAATGTGATTGCTGTGTGTATTTGTGATATGCAAGGTGTTCGTCTTTACAAAAAGAGAATGGGGGGTACTTATAGTATTGAATACAAGTAAACAAACAAGGTAGCAGTACCTAATTAAGGAACTGGCATCAATCATAATCAAATCAGTATATGGACTCCCCTTTGATTAAGGAATCAAAGTCAAACGGTAATAAGTAGTTATTTAAAAGGAAAGAAATCACAAAGCACGGTATGATCACATAAGGAAACAGAATAGCATAAAGTATGCAATAAAGACTAGGTACATGATACTCTAGTTAGGGAAATAGGTCAGGCAAATCAATCAACATATTTGTGCACACATATAGGGCAGAATACCACTTTAATTTTGGAAAACAGTTTTCAAAATAATGAACGAGATTGAAAACCTAGGAAATCAGTATTAATCGAGGAAAGTATCCCACAAATTAAGGAAGCACTTTTGAAGTCAGTACCAAACCATAAGGAAAATATGTAGAATCACAATATAAGGCAAGTATCACAGTCTTAAAGAGGGCTTGCAAGAATTAGTATAAAACCACCATGTAAGTAATCAGAGAATCCTAAGTGAAGAACACAGAATGGCAGGGGAATGGAATGCTACCAACAAAATTAAAGCAAAGAACACGGAACTCAAAGAAGAACTCAGAAGAACACACAATCGAACAAATAATACAAACACAAACATATAAAGCTAGGGTTTCATCAGACTTAAGCAAAAAATGTTTAGAAATAGTACTGAAAATCACAAATTAGTACTCAAAATCAGAAGATAAAGTGATTTTTAAAAAGGGGTTCAGAAATCCTAGTTTCAAAAAGGGAACACAATGTTTAAAACTTGAGCCATCGTAAAGATCGAGTGGAGAGTAGTGCAAAACATAAAGGCGTGAGTTAAAAAAAATCGTTAAAAAATACAGAGATTCAAGAGGTTTGGGTCGAGATTAGGGTTTCATAAGAACCAGTGAGAAGTAAAAGAAACCTGGCTGTGAAACTCAGTAATAATGGTGTTCATAACACCATCGGACCAAAACCCATCGGAGAAAGGCCGAAAACAGACCCAGGCAAAGCTTCATTGACCATCTCGTATGGGGGAGGCTTCTGGGGTCTCAAGGATAGAGGGAATCGGCGAGATAAGGTTTCACGGCGGCTGGTGATTGAAAGAGATGAGGCTGGAGGTGGCCGGAGAGAGGGTGAAGGCCATCGGAAAAGAAGAACTAGAAGGTTCTAGAGAGAAAGAGGAGGGGAAGAGACGAAGTAGAGAGAGACCAGTCTCGAAGACTGAGGGGTCAAAGGGGGGGGTAGTTAGAATTTAATTAAGGAAAAAAGATCTAGGCCGTTGATCTTATTTGATCAACGGCTCAGATTAATTCGGAGCTGGGCCGGGTTGGATTAGAGATTGGGCTGGGGCGAATTTAATTGGGTATTGGGTCAATTGGGTTAATTTAAAATCTGATGGGGTGGGTTAAAATTGGGGCTAAAATTGCAATAATAATAAGCTAGGTATTAAATAGCCAAATTCTCCCTTTTATTTTATATAAAGTAATAAAATGACTTGTAAAACAAATTAAAAGCACTGAACTAATTAATAATGTATAAATATTAATCTAAAAATACTGAAAAATGATGTTATGATTGTATAATGTTGTTAATCGTAATATAGGCTATAATTGCAATTTATGCAATTTAACTTAGAAAATACCAAACAGATTTGTAAAAATATGCAAAAATCACCTTAATAACATCTTGGTGTAAATATGAGAATGGAAATAAATTATTCACCAAAAATGATACTTTGGGAATAATTACTGGATTTCGTACTGCTAAAGTAGACAATAAATAGATTTTAAAAATCTTTAAAAATTAGGGAAAAATACCAAAACTCTTGGGCATGCTTATATATGCATACACATGCTATTTTGAGAATATTTGAGTATCTAAAATACATAGGGAAAAATTGGGTATCAACAGTAACCATACTCAAAATTCTGCCTGTCAACCTAAATTAGTCTAAATAAATCAATTTAATCCACGTTTAGTCATTTCTGGATTGGGTTAATTAAGTATTTAATATTTCTTGAAACAAGTTCTTTAAAACTACCTCAATCTATCATTAGATATCATGCCCATAAGTATTACAGAAATCCGTTTCAAAACCTGCTTTGTTTCTCTATATAAATGTACTAATCAGTGCTCCGCGTATAGGCAAGCCTTTAGGGCGTTTTCCCAAACTGCAACTCTGAAACTGTTTCTATTGCTTAATGTTTCTTGATCCTAACAGGCTTTTAAAATCAATAGGCAACTGCTAGGGTCACTACTCCTGAGTTTATAAAAAATAAATTGCTTTTCTTCTGCATATTCACCTAAACATCCTGCCTTAAGATACTGTCTAATAAAAGCCCTTAATTGTGCTTTAGTCATGTTGTGTATGTGCTTGTTTGAGGAGGAAACTTTGAGCCTCTAATTGCTCCTTTTTATGTGCTAAAAGTCCTAATTGTTTTTCCTGTCGCCTTAGAATTTTCACCTTTAAAAACCTTAGGGGTCTGTCTAGAACCACCTATAGGTAGAGGTCCTAAATCCCTCCAGGACCATTAAGAAAGGACGGGTAACAGCACGCAATAGAGATCGCTGACCAAACACTTGCTATGCATAACCACTAAGGGGATGGGAAGGGTAGATATGGGATATGATGACTACGCGCTAATGTCACGTGTAGCCCCTCAACGAGGAGTGTTTACCGGACATTGTGTGGGATGATCCTATAGGCTAACCAACCTAGGACCCCTCCTTCACCAAATTTCCCTTATATTTAAACCTTTTTTTTGCAACTTATCCGAATCTTTATCTTATTACTTGAGTTATCTAACGTGCTTTACTTGCAACTTATTTGATCCAACTGTTTATT
>NW_017675597.1:0-63818 GCF_001879085.1 Nicotiana attenuata | reverse complement strand
TATCCAAATAACAAGTCTCCAGAATGGAACCTCCCACACTTGGGGCATGGAGCCCTCCCCTGCTGCTGTGATCTCCCTCCTGGACGACCGGACTGATGGGGTCTCCTACTGTCTGAACCTGGTCTCAAGTGACCGCTCTGCTGATAACTGTGCACAGATGGCGGTGCGTTAGCTGAAGACTGAGCATATGACTGGGATGGCCCTGATGGACCTCTCCCCTGAACTGGTCTCCCTGAGTGACCCACTGATCGGGCCCTGCTGTTACTCTCCCTTTCCGCCCGTATCTTCAACTTTCTAGCCTCTGTGGCCTGAGCGAATCCCGCAATCTTT
This sequence comes from Nicotiana attenuata, assembly GCF_001879085.1. Classification (NCBI taxonomy): domain Eukaryota; kingdom Viridiplantae; phylum Streptophyta; class Magnoliopsida; order Solanales; family Solanaceae; genus Nicotiana; species Nicotiana attenuata. The sequence goes on along the minus strand of NW_017675597.1, from coordinate 63,488 downwards.
CCATAATTCATATCCGAGTGCAAGTCCGCTGTAACAGCCTTATTCACCACCAAAGGACTAAGTCCCTGAATGAATCGCCGAACTCGAGCATCCATGGTCGACACTAACTGAGGAGCATACTTGGACAATCTCACAAACTCCATGTGGTACTCAAAGACACTCATACTGCCCTGCTTGAGGACCTCAAACTCAGTGGCACGGGCTTCCATTGTCTCGGCAGGCAAGAAGTGGTCCATAAATGCATCTACAAACTCATCCCATCTAGCCGGAGGTCTTCCCTCTCCACGGGAATCCTCCCACATCTCGAACCACAAATATGCTGCTCCCCTCAACCTGTATGAAGCCAACTCAACTCCCTCCGTCTCCGAAGCCTTCATTACTCGAAGGGTCTTATACATCTCATCAAGGAAATCCTGCGGATCGGCCTCTGGGTCTGTGCCTGAGAACTCTGGAGGGGCTAAACGCAGAAACTGGTTGACTCTGGAGCTGGCGGAATCTCCTTGTCTGCTGGAGGATGCAGGGTCATCATGAGATCTCTGGGCCTGAGCGGCCACTAACTGGGTCAACCTACGGATAGCTCCTCTAAGGTCCCCATCGGGAACCCCGGGACTGGAAGCTGGAACTGCATCAGAATCAAGAATATCGGCGGGAGGAATGGTAGCACCCTCTGCCGCAGCAGGAATGGGAACACTTTCGTCTGGGATAGATGGGCTAGCTAGATTCAAGACCGGGGAGTCACTCTCACCCACGGCATCAGGTACATGATTCATAGCCACACTTGGGCTGGCATTGGCCCCAAGGCCGAGTCTAGCTCTCTTCTTAGGTGCCATTACTGAAAAATTCGAAACAGAGCACGGGTTAGACATAGATACTTTCACGTTACACTTCACCGCACGATATAGAATAACAAAGAAGAGGGTAATTTCCTAAATGTCCATATAGCCCCCTACTTATAGATGTGGTCGACAACACACCGATAAGAAGGGCTCTACCAGACACGGCTCCGAGACATCCGAGGACTCTTTTAAAACCTTAGGCTCTGATACCAAGTTTGTCACGCCCCAAAACCGAGGGGCGCGACCGGTACTCGACCGGGTAGCCCCAGTCAAGCGGACCTGGTGCCTTTCCTATCCCACATGCTACCCCGTGTTTTCATTACTCATTAATCAAAGGGAATAGCCATTTATAATTAAAACACCTTTTTACGAATTATACATAACATACATGGTTAGTTAGCGTGGTTTAAAAGTTATACTGCCCATATACAAAATACATAAGTACATAACCCACGTTCCTGTCTACGGAGCCTCTAAGGGTACAAAATAGTTTTATAACACCTGCCGGTAACAAGGCTCCGGCTATACCTTACACAAATACCAAAAATAAGACTCCGGGGAGAAAAGCGGCATGAGCCACGCAGGGCCCCGAGAGGAAAGGGGCTCACTAAATCAGCTGACGGGAAGTGAAGGAGTGCTACTGTCGGTGAACTGGAGTACCTGCTATAGATGCACCTACAATCATAACACGAATGTAGCGCCCCCGGCAAAAGGGACGTCAGTACATTTGAATTGTACTGGTATGTATGAACAAACTTTACCCCAAGTAAACTCAAACAATACACAAGTAACGAACAGTAATAGAATCAACAATCAAATGCACATGAAAGGAACAACCAAAGCCAAACAAGTTTCACAATCTCTCCTTTTCCCCTTTCAACATTATTTCATCACATCAATGATTTCACAACTTTCACATATGTTCATTTCAATAGTGATTTCGATCACTTTTCCACCCTTATTACCTCGGCCACCCTTATTACCTCGGCCACCCTTATCACCACAACCCACACCTTATTACTTCGTGTTGCGGCGCGCAACCCGATCCCACCGAACAATCACATTTCACACAACAACAACAACAAATCACATTTCACACGACAACAACAACAAATCACAAAGAATTTTCATAACCATCAATACCATTTCCATCATATACAACAGCCCGCATACAATTTAAGTCACAACGATAATTGCCCACGACAAGTCACATACGATATTACCACAGTTGTTTCAATTGCATCAATCACGATTTCTTTCCATCATTTGTTACACAGCTTTTACCACATAAACACATTCACACACACACACTTGGTTTGTTGCCATTTACTTACACCATTATATCGGGAGACTTAACCAACAACGTTCAAGGCATATCAATCACAAGAATTCACAAATAGTCCACATAGGTATCACATACCAAATACTCGTACACCAAACAAGGTGACTTTACAAAGGTCAAAGTTAGCCATACATACCTGGAATCGAATTTCCCTTTTTACTTCTACTTCGGCTCACCAACAGCCTAGTACCGACAATCTAGTTCACAAGTTAACACATATATCTTAGAATTGAAGTTCACAATTACTACCCGAACTTATTTAGGTTATCAACCGCTCCTTTTGCAAATCTATACTCCTACCCAATTCTTTTTACTAGATTTTAGGTATTAAAGAACATGCATGTATGTTTTCAACTTTTATTTTCAAGAATCAATGCATGAGAATCCCCTTTTTGTTTAAATCCGAAAACCAATGAAAAAGGGCTGGGTATTTTACCTGCAAGAACGGAGATGAAGACAATTGCTTGAAATTTCCCGGCCCGGGTGACTTTGAAGAATCAAATTGATGAAGGTAGGACTTTCTCTCTCAAGAACTCTCTCTTCCCTCTCTCTAGTTTGTTCAGAAAATATGTTAAAATGAGGGGTTGGGGTGTTTTATTGAAGAAGGGGTCGGGTTTAAAATTTAGAAAAATAGGAGCCCCGAGTCAGGTATGCGATCGCATTTGCGATCGCAAAGAAGAAATGCGGCCCGCAGAATGGACCGCAAAAGTGCTCCAAGAATCTGATCCTACTGTCTGGGTTTGCGGCAGAAATGCGGTCCGCATACCCGTTCTGCGGTCGCATAATGCACCGCATAACTGCCCTTTACAAAATTCCAAGATGATTATGCGACGACTATGCGGTCCGCATATCAGTTATGCGATCGCATAATGGACCGCATTTTGACCTCAAATTTGACTAACACACTGACTCACTTTGCGATAGAAATGCGGTCCGCATACTTGATTTGCGACCGCATTCTGGACCGCATAATAGCACTTTTCTGGAAAACTTTGATTCTTGATTTTTAAATGCTTAGATCAGTACAAAGGGTCCGAACCGCGGCGAGCAAGCTCGCCGCGAAGAATTTTACACATTCCTAACACATATTCATAACTTGGCACTACGAGTTCTAAGTTTTGAGCACAAGTTTTCACGGGGCCTTACATCCTCCCCCACTTAAAATCATTCGTCCTCGAATGAGGATTTTGGAAATCAGTTGGTTTTGAAAACATGATATGCAAACTCCCAATTTTCACTAACTTCCAAATTTTTAGAAAAATTTCGCCAGAGTTTCCTTTGTAATTAGACTTATCTACCTGTCAGAGAGCCCCCGAAACATATTTCCAAGCATCATTACACAATTCCTATTATCCCTACAACTGGTATACAATTCATTACCTCAACACTTGCACATATTCAATCACTTGTTACACTTTGCACATAAATTAGTCACTTCAATGAGTCCCATACAATTTAACCACTTCAACATACTATATGCATTTCAATTAATCATTACCAATCTACACTACCATTAATCGTTCACTTATCACATGAGTTTTTACAAAACTTTCATTTACCCAAAAGGGTTTGCACATTACTCAAAAAAAATCACAACACATACAATTCTTGCACAACTTGAGGAGTTACAATAGTAAAGCATTTAGAAAGAAAAGATGGGGTGTCTTTGCACCAATTTGGACATAATATAAGTTTGCTTAGAGATAAGAGTTCGCACGATTACTACTAGACTTATTCAAACAGGTGGGGATATTTTTCCTTCATTTCATTTTCCGCTTCCCATGTAGCTTCCTCAACTCGTTGACTTCGCCATAATACTTTAACTGAAGCAATTTCCTTATTCCTCAGGTTACGGACTTGCCTATCAAGAATAGCAACCGGAACTTCTTCATACGATAATTCTTCATTAACCTCGATAGTCTCAACTGGCACGATGGTGGATGGATCTCCAACCACTTTCTTTAACATAGACACATGGAACACTGGGTGCACTAATGACATTTCAGGGGGCAATTCCAGCCTATAAGCCACCTGCCCTATCCTTTAAGCGATCCGATACGGCCCGACATACCTAGGACTCAACTTCCCTTTCTTCCCGAATCGCATGACTCCCTTCATAGGAGATACCCTCAAGAACACCCAATCATCAACTTGAAATTCTAATTCTCTTCGACGAACGTCCGCATAGGATTTCTGGCGACTCTGAGCAGTTTTCATCCTTTCCTGAATGACCTTAACTTTTTCCATAGCCTGGTGCACGAGATCTGGCCCTATCAATTCTGCTTCACCCACTTCAAACCATCCAATCGGAGACCTACAACTCCTTCCGTACAATTCCTCAAATGGGGCCATCTGAATACTAGCATGAAAGCTATTATTGTAAGCAAATTCTATTAGTGGAAAGTGATCATCCCAATTACCTTTGAAATCCAAGACACAAGCTCGCAACATATCTTCAAGCGTCTGAATAGTCCGCTCCGCTTGACCATCAGTCTGCAGATGGAAAGCCGTACTGAGATTCACTTGGGTACCCAAACCTTGCTGAAATTTCTTCCAAAAATTAGCTGTGAACTGGGCCCCTCGATCTGAGATAATAGAAAGCGGAGTGCCATGAAGCCTTACTATTTCCTTGATATACAACTGAGCATACTGTTCTGCATTATCGGTGGACTTGATTGGCAAGAAGTGAGCTGATTTCGTGAGTCGATCCACTATTACCCAAATTGAGTCGAGCTTGCGCTGAGTGCGAGGTAACCCTACCACGAAGTCCATGTTGATCATCTCCCATTTCCACATTGGTATTTCCATAAGCTGAGTTAACCCACCAGGCTGCTGATGCTCAGCTTTTACTTGCTGACAATTCAGACATTTAGATACAAAGTCCGCCACACCCCTCTTCATAACGTTCCACCAATAAATTTCCTTGAGATCATGATACATTTTCGTAGAACCTGGGTGCACAGAATACCTGGAATTATGAGCCTCCACCATTACCCTCTCCCGAAGATTACCCACATCTGGAACACATAGTCTACCTTGACATCGCAATACACCATCATCGCCGCTGAGTGAAAATGCCGAAGTCTTGTTATTCAAAACTGCCTCCTTGATCTGTGCCAATGCTGGATCAATGAACTGCTTTTCCTTGACTTCCGCTACAAGTGACGATTCTGCTCCATTATGCACCATAACTTTTCCCTTGTTTGAGGTTGAAATACAAACCCCCAGACTGGCCAATTGATAAACTTCCGAGCCAAGGGCCTCTGATCCGCTCCCAAATGAGCCAAACTACCCATAGACTTCCGACTGAGAGCGTCGGCCACCACATTCGCCTTCCCTGGGCACTACGAGCTACTACGTTTTGAGTACAAATTTTCACGGGGCCTTACACCGGCCCTACATCCTCAATACTCTATCATCTCCAATAGACACATCTCTGGCATCATCATGATGAACTCTGTCCCTAAGGACGAGAAAATGTGGATCATCATGCTGGCGCTCTCTGATGTGCTCTTAAAGGGAAGATCGAGAAACCACACAAGCCAATATCCGACCCTCGAAGCATCACAATATACGGTATATGAACCTGAAGCTGATGGCAAAACCAACACCGGAGTTGTGGTCAAGGCTGTCTTGAGCTTCTGAAAGCTCTCCTCACACTGGTCCGACCATACAAATGAAACACCCTTTTAAGTGAACTTGGTCAAGGGCGATGCGATAGATGAGAATCCCTGAACAAACCGGCGATAATAGCCTGCCAAACCAAGAAAACTACGAATCTCTGTGGCTGAGGACGGTCTGGGCCAACTCTGCACCGCCTCTATCTTCCTTGGATCGACCTGAATACCCTCACTGGACACCACGTGTCCCAAGAATGCCACTGAACTGAGCCAAAACTCACACTTGGAGAACTTTGCATAAAGTTTCTCCTTCCTCAATCTCTGCAACACGACCCTCAAATGCTCCGTGTGCTCCTCCTGACTACGTGAATATACCAGGATATCATCAATGAAAACTATAACAAATGAATCAAGATAAGGCCAGAACACGTTGTTCATCAAATGCATGAACGCTGCTGGGGCATTGGTCAGCCAAAAGACATAACCAGGAACTCATAATGACCATATCTGGTCCTGAAGGCCGTCTTAAGAATATCCGTATCCCTGATCTTCAACTGGTGATAACCCGTACGGAGATCAATCTTGGAGAATACCCTCGCTCCCTGAAGCTAGTCGAATAAATCATCAATGCGAGACAAAGGATACTTGTTCTTAACTGTTACCTTGTTTAATTGCCTATAATGAATGCACATTCACATAGTGCCATCCTTTTTCTTCACAAGCAGAACTGACGCACCCCAAGGTGACACAGTAGGCCATATGAACCCCTTATCAAGGAGTTCCTGAAGCTGCTCCTTTAACTCCTTCAACTCTGCTAGTGGCATACGATACGGCGGAATAGATATGGGCTGAGTGCCCGGCACCAGGTCAATACCAAAATCAATATCCCTGTCCGGTGGCATGCCCGGCAGGTCGGCAGGAAATACATCAAGGAAATCCTTCACAACTGGGACAGAATCAATACTGGGAGTCTCACCTCCAACATCCTTCACAAAGGCAAGATACGAAAGACAACCCTTGCCAACCATATGTTGGGCTTTCAAGAAAGAGATCACTCTACTAGGAACATAATCAGTCACACCTCGCTACTCAATCCGTGGCACACCCGGAATAGCCAACGTGACTGTCTTGGCATGACAATCTAGAATAGCGCGACACGGAGATAGCCAATCCATGCCTAGAATGACATCGAAATTCACCATACTCAATAGTAAAAGATCAACTCGGTCTCCAGATCCCCAATAGTCACCACACACGACCGGTACACACGGTCTACAATAACAGTATCACCCACCGGGGTAGATACATGAACAAGTAAAGCAAAAAACTCACGAGGAGTACCCAAATAGTGAGCAAAGTATGATCACACATAAGAATAGGTAGAACCGGAATCAAATAGTACAGAGGCATCTCTGTGGCAGACTGAAATAATACCTGTAATGACAGCATCAGAAGCAATGGCATCGGGTCTGCCTGGAAGAGCATAGAAACGGGCCTGACCGCCCCCTGATCGACCTCCCCCTCTGGGGCGACCCCTGGCTGACTGATCCCCACCCCTAGCTGGCTGGGCGGGTGGTGGTGGAGCAACTGGCGCTGAAGCTGATGACTGACCCTTTTGCTGAGATGAACTAGAAACACGGCGGGGACACTGCCTCCACATGTGGCCCATCTCGCTACACTCATAACAACTTCTAGGTGCTGGAGAAGGGGAATGATGGGAACCCCTCGCACCGGAGTGACCAGCAGATGCACTCAGCGTAAAAGAGTCATGAACAGATGGAGCAAAGGATGAGCTTTGAGCTTGGAGGGCACTAAGTGAAGAATGGCCCCGGTGTGAACTGTGGGAACCATGAACCGATGATGCTCCTCGATAACCTGAGCGATTAGACTGACCCTGACGGAACTGTCGGCCTCTGCCGTATTGGAACTGGCCCCTCGAAGGACCACCAGTGTAGCTACCAGATCCTCGAGGCCTCTTGGCCTCCCTCTCCCCCGCTTCTGGTGACGGACAGAATCAATCTCCCAGGCAATATCCACAACCTCCTTAAATGTAGCACCAGTCACCCTCTCACTGGTCATAAGGATACAGAGCTGATAAGTAAGACCATCGACAAACCTCCTGATCCTCTCTCGATCTGTCGGGACCAACCAGATGGCATGACGAGCCAACTCAGAGAACCTCAACTCATACTGTGACACGGTCATCCCCCCCCCCAACACAACCACTCAAACTGTCTACGCAGCTCCTCTCTGCGAGACTACGACACATACTTCTCCAGAAAGAGAATGGAGAACTGTTGCCAGGATAGGGGTGCTGCACCAACAGGCCTACACCTCTCAAAATCCTCCCACCAAGTAAAAGCAGGTCCTGAAAACTGATAAGTAGTGAAAGCGACCCCGCTGGTCTCCAGAATACCAGCTGTGCGAAGCATCCTCTGACACTTGTCTAAAAAGCCCGGGGCATTCGCGCCATCTGCTCCGCTGAATGACGGAGGCTGAAGTCTCCCGAATCTCTCCAACCTGCACTGCTCATCCTCTGGCATGACACGGACTACATAGTCCTGAGCAGTTGTGACCGGCTGGGCTGGATGTGCCCCGGCGTCTGAAGTCCCTGCACGACCTGCTCAGGTGTGCGGGCGGCAGGAGTTTGATTGCCTCTCCCGGCCTGAGAAGTAGCTGCGGTTGTAGTAGCTGAAACCGCCTGAGCTAGGCCAGTGCAAACTGATAAGATCTGAGCCAAGGCCTCCTGAAGACCCAGAATCACAATAGGCACAGCTGGTGCCTGAGCTGGTGCTGCTGGAGGGTCCACACCTGGGACCTGGTCCTGAACTGGGGCAGCTGGTGGATCTGCATGTGCTGCCCCCGCTGCTCTGCCTCTACCATGACCACGATCGCGTCCTCGGCCTCTGGTGGCCACAGCTGGTGGCACTGCTGGTCGTCCACCCCATCCGGAAGCGCGTGTCCTCACCATCTGTGAGAGAATAGAACAACAGAAGTTTAGTACTCGGACTAACAACTCGCACGATAAGAATTTCAAGAATGTGAAGTTTTCCTAAAGGTTCTGCAGCCTCTCGAGGATAAATACAGACGTCTCCCTACCGATCCACGAGACTCTACTAAGCCTGCTCATGACTCGTGAGACCTAAGTAACCTAGGCTCTGATACCAACTTGTCACGACCTTAAATCCCAACCCGGAAGTGATGGCGCCTCTCGTGAAGATAAGGCCAGCCAACTAAACCCAATTTACCTTTTTAAGCAGTTAAACAATATAAAACAGTCTAAAACATGATTTAATAGTATTAAGTAGCGAATAATGTCAATAAAGTGCGGAAACATAACCCAACACAGCCCTAGCCGGGGTGTCACAAGTCACGAGCATCTAACAGTACCCAATACTCAAAGATAACAACAGAGTTTGAAGTGCTGAACTGAGACTGTAAAAAAGAGATGGATAGAGAGGAGCTCCAGGCTGCGAAACGCCAAAAGCTGCCTAAAGACTCCTCGAAGATCCGTCTGAAGCTGGAATGAATCAACACTCGGGAGCGGGACCAGCTACGCCTGAATCTGCACACAGGGTGCAGGGAGTAAAGTGAGTACTCCAACTCAGTGAGTAACAAATGTAAATAATGACTGAAAGTAAGAAAACACGCAAGGCACAAGGCATTCTATGATGAAGCAGTAAAAAATCATTTAAAAATAGTAAACCAGCGAAAATACAAGTAAAATCCTCTTGCAACAAGTAAACAGGTAAATGACAGATAATTAAGGTACAGTAAATAAATAAAAAGCTCGCCCCTCGGGCACAGTATCACCACATCCGCCCCTCGGGCAACATCTCAGAACAATAACAGCCCCTCGGGCTTAATCTCAGAACAATAACAGCCACTCGGGCTCAATCTCACATTACACTGGGTATAACTGGAGGTGTGCAGACTCCTGGAGCGGCCCCTTACGGGCCAAGCGCAATAACAAGCCATCTCGTGGCATCAATCTAGGCCCTCGGCCTCATATCAATCAAGCCACCTCGTGGCGTACATATCTCAGGCCCTCGGCCTCAAATCAGTATCAGTGTCTCGTCACAACATAGGCCCTCGGCCTTACTCAGTCAAAAATACTCACAAGCCCCTCCGGCAATAGTAAAACAGTGTTTCTCAGCCCAAAACATCATTTAATATATCATTTAAGTCTCAAAATCGAGTAAAAATGGCTGAGTGATAAAAACAGTGGAAAATAACATGACTGAGTTCAAGTAGTAATTCAAAACAGTGAGGAAATATCAATAAAAAGCCCCGAAGGGTTCAAATAGTTGGCACGAAGCCCAAATTATGGCATCCAGCCCAAATCATAGTGATAGCAAACAAGTTTCAGTCAAATACGCGGTAAAATCATCAACCGGGACGGACCAAGTCATAATCCCCAATAGTGTACGACCCCACGCTCGTCAGCAAGCGTGTGTCTCACCTCAACATAGAACTACGATGTGCAATCCGGGGTTTCAAACCCTCAGGACATCATTTACAATCATTACTCACCTCGAGCCGGCTAAATCTCTAGCTCGCGATGCCTTTGCCCCTCGAATTGGCCTCCACGTGCATCGAATCTATCCAAAATCAGAACGAGGACGTCGAAATATGCTAAGGGAACAAAGCCCAAGCGAAAACAATCAAAAAATACCAAAAACCCCGAAATTAGCAAAACTCGAGCCCCGGGCCCACTTCTCGAAACTCAGAAATTTTTACACCAACGGATTTCATATCTCCCCCCCCCCCCCCGAGTTCATACATATCAAAATTACTAAAATCGGAGTCCAAATGACCCCTCAAATCCCCATTTAAAGGCTTCTTAAACTCAAGCCCTAATCCTCCATTTTTAGTCCTTTAATTCCTTTAATTTCAGTCTTAATCCATGAAAATCTACCATAGAAGTGTGTTTTTGGTCCAAAAATCCTTACTTTAACGAAGTCTCTTGATTTCTCTCTTCAGAATCGCCCAAATAGCTCCAAGGTCGAAGGCAACAATGGTGAAATAACCCAAAATCGTGAAATGAAATAACATATATGGTCTGCCCAGGCCTTTCCGCATCTACGGTCAAAAATCCGCTTCTGCAGTACCGCATTTGCGGTCTAACCAACCGCTTCTGCGAAATTCACTTAAGGGACCAGAACCGCATCTGCGGTGCACTCGCCGCATCTGCGGCCCCGCAGGTCGGGCCCTCTACCGCATCTGCGGTTCCAGACATTTCTTCCAAAACTGCTTCTGCGGTTCTTCTCCCGCATATGCGACACCGCACCTGCGGTCCCCAAACCGCAGGTGCGAAAACACTAGAAGCAGCAAATTTTCTGCAATCTCTCAAGTCCCAAATCTTCCCGTTAACCATCCGAACTCACCCCGAGGCCCTCGGGACCTCAACCAAAAGCACCAACACATCCTAAAACCTCATTCAAACTTGTTCCAATCCTCAAAACACTTCAAACAACATCAATTCAACCAAAACACATCGGATTCAAGCCTAAGTTTCTAAAATCTTCTGAAATACGCTTTTGATAAAAAATCCAACCAAACCACGTCCAAATGACCTGAAATTTTGCACACACATCCCAAATCACATAACGAAGCTACTGCAACTCTCGGAGTTCCATTCCGACCCCTATGTCAAAATCTCGCCTAACAACCGGAAATTGCCAAAATCTCAACTTCGCAAATTGAAGCTTAAATCTACTCCAAGCCTCCAAAACCCATTCCGATCACACTCCTAAGTCATAAATCACCTCCCGAAGCTAACCAAACCATCAGAACTCACATCGGAGCCCTCTAACACATAAGTCAACATCCGGTTGACTTTTTCCAACTTAAGCAATCCTAAAAGAGAGTAAGTGTCTCAAACTTCACCAAACCAATCCGAATCCAATCCGACAAACCCGATAACTCAAAACACAGATAAACAAGGCATAAAAAAGCAGAAATGGGGGAAACAGGGGTAACTCATGAGACGACCGGCCGGGTCGTCACAGATCAAATTACCAAGAATACTTTCATAAGCCTTGTTCAACATTTATAATCATCCTATTAAGCATGGACAATACATAACTGAGTCACCACAATCACAGTATAAGACTCACGGGCATGTTTGACACCAACGTATAGATACTCGTCACCACACACATACGTCGTACTCAACATATAACACATAGCAAATAAGACCACAACTCCTATTCCCTCAAGCTAAGGTTAAGCCAAACACTTACCTCAACGCCACGAACACAATCAAGCCTCGACTACCACTTTACCTCTCGGTTTCACTTCCAATTCGCTTGTATCTAGTTACAATTTACTTAACGATATCAATAAATGCTAAATGAATCAATTCTAATGCATGAAAATAGGTTTTCTAATGATTTCCCCAAAAAGTCAAAAATTGACCCCAGGCCCGCTTGGTCAATACCCGAGGTTCGAACCAAAACCCGATAACCCATTCACCCACGAACTCAAATATATAATTTATTTTTAAATCGGACCTCAAATCGAGGTCCAAATCCCCAAAATTTGAAAATCCTAAGTTTCTACCCAAAATCACCCAATTTCCCATGAAAAACCCTTGATTTTGAAATAAATCATGTAAAAAGATGGATTAGATTGAAAGAAATGAGTTAGAAATGACTTACTAATGATAAGGAAGAGTAGGTGCCTTTGAAAAATCGCCCAAAGATGTTTTAGGGTTTGAAGAGTTGTAAAAATGAAGAGAAATCCGTCTAAGTCCTAATTTACATTAGTGTGCGACCAGGGGTTCGCAATTGCGAACCCTTTGATAACCTACTGTCTTCGCAAATGCGAAGAAACAGTCGCATTTGCGACCTCTGAGAAATCCTGTCATCTTCGCAATTGCGAAGGGAAACATCGCATTTGCGATGGGCAGGCATTGCAATTCCCACCCAAAGCTCGCATTTGCGAAGAGGGTCTGCCCAGGCTTGGTTGGCATTTGCGACGCCTCTGTTGCATTTCCCAAGACTTAGGACTTCGCATTTGTGAAGCCTGATCTCGCAATTGCGAGATCAGAGGCATGGGCAAAAATACCAGATACCAGCTGCGTTTTCCTAAGTCTAATTCACTCCGCGGCCTAGCCGAAACTCACCCGAGCCCTCGGGGCTCCAAACCAAATATGCACGCAAGTCCAAAAACATCATACGAACTTGCTCTTGCGATCAAATCATCAAAATAACATCAACAACCATTAAATAAACCTCAAATTCATAAAATTACTCAAGAACATCAAAATTTCTATTTTCTCAACTATACGTCGGATTTATAACAAATCAATTCCGATATTTACCAAATTTCACATATTCAACTTAATTATTATTTTAAACTTGTACCGGCCTCCGGAACCAAGATACGGGCCTGATACCATCAAGAATTTCAATTCACTTTTAAAAAGCATTTACTTTTTCCAGCAAACAATTTTCTTTAAAAATTCTTTTCTCGGGCTTGGGACCTCGAAATTCGATTCCGGACATACGCCCAAGTCCCATATTTTACTACGGACCCTACGGGACCGTTGAATCATGGATCCGGGTCAATTACCAAAAATGTTGACCAAGGTCAACTTTAATTAATATTAAAGGCAAATTTTATTATTTTTCTAAAATTTCACAGAAAACCTTTTCGGAAACGTGCCCGGACTGCGCACGCAAATTGATGTGAGATAAAAGGAGGTTTTCAAGGCCTCGGAACACAGTTTGACTTCTAAAACAAGAGATGACCTTTAGGGTCATCACATATCCCTAGCAATTTCTATAGCTTTCGGTGGTTATAGCTGCACCATCTTTTACGAGATAATCTGCTGTCGTTTGGGCTGGCATAGGCATAAAAGATTCGTTTGACTGAATGCCACCTTGATAGTTTTCAAACAAATCCAATGTTGAGCCAAGCCTTGCACGCCGGTAATAGCCGAAATAAAGGGGGAGATAGGGAAGAGGAGATTAAGGATAGTCACTCCACTCCATAGATAGTGCTACCTAAACAAACTTAAAGACTTGGTATCTAATGAACCATATATTACTTTTATATCATAACTAGTTAACTTGCCCGCGTTACCCGCGATCATATAAACTCATTCCAAGTACTGTAAAACGAACATAAAGAAAGATATATACACATAAAAATAATTTTAAGATAAAAAATAAAGTATAAAGAAAGTTATATTTGCAAAGAATCATAAGCCGTGAATAGTGAACATGTGTATCTAAGGAACAAACAATTTTTGTGTTGTTAGTGATAATACAAATTCACCCAGTAATAACATATTTGTGTTGTTAGCAAAAAAAAAAAATTAACAGTATTAATTTATTACTAATAAAGATCAATTATGAAATGGGAAGAGAATAAGAATATTGCTCCAATAGAGAGATTGGTAATGGAAAAATTAAGAAAGTGAAAAAATAGAAACTGATTCTAAATCCTGATTTTCCTCTACCCAAGAGTCCCTCCTCTTCAAATTCATGTCATAGCCACCATAAAAGATTTGATATTGCTATATAGCGGTCCGGAGAGAAACGACTTGGCGTTCCTTTCCTTTGGATAAATAATAGAAGATGAATATTTTAGAATTAAAACTTAAAGAGACCACACCACTTTCTTTTTGCTACTATTGAGATATGAATGCTTTTTCTGAATTTAGATGTCGTCGGCAAGATCGTTTTAAAATATACATTTATAAATGTTTTAACTGTTGTAATGATTAATTCTAGATTACTTCTACAAACTACCGCAGAAATATTACCTCTCTGGACTTCAGAAGCTCACAAAATATAACACAAGTTGTTTAATTGTATTTTCACACTTGGAAATATCTCTTTAGACTCTATAGTTCGAGCAGGCGTTGTCTATCGTTTCAACTAATCATGTAAGATGGAATAAACATTAAAACACTAAAGAAACATTGAATATAATTAAAATATAGTTGTATTGCTGACATTAAATGAATGCTTGAGATTCCTAAGCCAATTTTACCGAGTTTTACAATATAATATAGGCCCGATAAGTATCCTAAGCCAACTTTACCATGAACAGAAATTTTGATGCTATGGAATTAAATTTGATTTCCACAATTCGAACATGATAAAGTCTGCACAAATTGCGCATAACTCTTGCATGAATGATGTTAAATCTGTAGTGTTATATCAGGGAGGAAGTTTTTTGGAAAGAAAATATTACTCAATATGAATTGATTTTCAAGCAAAGGGTGGGCATTATTCAGCAAATGAAGGAATTTTTTTAGCATTAATAAAGCAAAGTAATTTACTCCACTAATGAAACACCAAGATGGTGTCAGCTTTACAAAAATAAAATGACACTGTACAACAAAGCTGCCAAAAAATCTAACCACCGATAGAAGTAGGTATATTTACTTTGCACCAAAAATATGAAGTAAGAGAAAGGGAAACTCTTGACTCTTGAGTAGCTTAAATGAGAGAAGAAACTAAACCTATTTTTTTAATTCATTTGAAGCAAATTAAATATGAGCAGGTTTAGTTGCATAAAGAAAGCCGCAAAGCCATTGTGCTCCTTCCATATCCAACGCCATCTCATATACGAGTCCTCATACCTTTAATGTAAAAGTGTTTCTCCTGCATTGACACTGACAAATTATCACTAATAATTATGAATTCTTCTAAATAGTAACGTTATGGTCGTAGATCAGACAAAAAATATTTCTTTTTCAAGGACAGAAGGAAGATGATGAGTAGGATTCCAAGAAAGTTATTCTGCCTAATAACTTGTTTAACAAAAATTCTCAAATTCCTTGAAGTTTCTTGCGGTTAACGTAAAGGAAACTCCATGAAATTTCTTTGTGTTCTTTCAAAGAACCGAAACCCAAGTCTGGGCCAAAACCTGGCAAGTGAAAGCTTTTGTTTGGCAGAAATTGTTGGCGGAAGTGACGAACCTTAACGCATCCAGAATATTACCAGATTTTGGCAAAGACCAAAGACGACTACAATGTTTAGATCTCTCCCATTAGCTTCCTAATCTTGTTGGTTTAATTGTTAGACTTTTGAGCTTTCTAGCACAAGGCAAAATTCATGGTGATACTTTTGGGCTTTCGGATCAAGGCAACCTTCTTAATTTTCTTAAATTATGTGATTAAAGTGCATGTTAAATATTTTGTTACATTAGTCATTCAAGGTGGAATTATTTGGGGTATTAATGATGGGGACGTTTGGTTTTCTAAACTGAAAAAAGAGATAGGATGGAAGATCCCCTCCAGTGACTTTTTGTCCAGTTTTGCTCAATTGTGGCAATCCTACTATTCTATGGGTGAGATCTACTATTCTAAATATGGTAAAACAGTGTTAAATAAAATATAATAAAAAATTTAAATGCCACTGACGGAATAGTTTAATGCAACAGCATGCCCGTTGAAAGTCTCGTCTTTAAGCTGCACAATGCAGCATATGGGGCCCACCAATTGAGCAACATAACAATAAAAAAATTGCTGGAATAATTTTACTCTATGAATTAACACCTATTGCTACAGCTCGACTTGGTAATACGGATTATATCAATCAGGTATAAAATATCTTCTTTTTCTATTCATGATTAAAATATTTCACATGTTATAATGTTAACAATTACATCATTTCTTTTATTTATTTGCAAGATTCAACAGTAAAGGAAATATTTTTAATAATTTTGAATTAAGTGCTTCTTAAATTATGACTTGTACGAGCTTATCCCAACATAGTTTTTTCTTTCAAGAACATATTCTAGCTTTACTCAGGTGTTGAATGTAATATTAAAATACCTTTTATTATAATTCTTTTAACAAATTTGTAATTTTTCATTGACTTAATTTGTATTACTTGCACAGGAACCTTTTAGTTTTAACGATTTTGCAAGTGCATGAAATTCATATTCTCTACGTCATGATTAGGTTCGTATTAAAAAAAAATACATATATATATATATATATAATATATGTATGTATGTATGTATGTATGTGTGCGCGCGCGTGTATTAAAATTTTGCAGGCAAATCTTTTCGAAAGTCAAGGATGACAGTTTCAAGAATAATAATTTATTATGATTTATGTCAATTTAGTTTTAGTTAATTTTATTATTATATTTGAGATTCTTTTAGATACATTTATGAATCTCGTTATTAATGTAGTGATACTTGTCAGATTACTTTTGAAAAGGTTGAACAGTACCGATTCCAAGTTATTTGTGATTTGTACTATTACATTATCAGGGGCCCACATTTTGCATTTGGGTGAGAGGGGTTAGCTTTCTAACTGGCAGAGCCGTTGCATTAAACGGTTCCGTCAGTGGCATCTAAATTTTTTATTATATTTTTTTACCATATTTAGAATAGTAGATCTCACCCATAGAATAGTAGGATTGCCACAATTGAGCAAAACTGGACAAAAAGTCACTGGAGGGGATCCCATCCCAAAAAAGGGAGGGAGGTGTAACTAAGACTATGTAATTAAGATGTGACTTTTTGAAATTTTAATCTACAGAACATAAATAGAAATAAGAAAATAATTAAAAAATTGAGAAAAAAATAAATGTGTTCATGAACAAAGAGACATGCCACATCACCTTCTCCATTCTCAACTTTATATTTATATATAGATATAAATTTTGCAGTTCCCTTTGCTTAATCAATGTAGTTGTTTCCACTATGTATTTCGTTCAAAAAGTAGCAAAAAAGTAAAAAGGTTCTAGTTACTTTCCTTTTGTAGTATTTGATTGAAATTGTTTATTTTTGCTATACGTTACACTTTTGGTCTATTTATTTCGCTATCATTAGTAAATTATCTCATATTTGTTCTAACCAAAGTGAAATGAGTAGTTCACATTCTTAAAAAAAAGTTCGAATTTACCCCCACTTTTCTTTGGGAGTCAATAATAAAATAAAATATTTTCTAACGATAATGTAATAAATAGACTATAAGTTTGATCGAAGATAAAATTGATCAATTTCGAATAATAAAAAAATAAATTTGATGTGTTCAACCAAACAAAGATAAAAATTAGTGACCCATGAAAGACGAATGGTCCAAATGGTCCCAAATGTACAACGTAGTCTACTGCCAAATTTTGTCACCATAGTACCTTTTTTTTAGTTTCTCATCCGGTTTTTGATACCTGTATTGGAGCCCGATTATATCCGAATTCGCGTTGTATAAGGCCCCATTCGGAGGGAAGCGCTACCTACCAAGGATTTTTCTAGAGAAATTTTCATAAAGCACTATCTTTTAGTGGTAATTAGCTATCTATAGATACCATTTGCTATATTACGGATTGTAAATACGTTTTCTGTTGTTATAAGATGTATTAGATGTATTTAAGCTACTGTATTCATGAATACAATAGCAAAAATAGGCGAGAATCAGGAAAGTCCACCTAATCAGTTGTTGTATTCGAGTGTATTCATGGCGTGAAACATGGAATTACAGCTGGACAGATTATTGTATTCGACTGTATTCGATTGTATTCACGGCGTGAAACAGGGGATTACACTGTATTTAAACGGAAAGTGTATCAATTAACATAATAGATTCCTAATATAACTCAACAAACTCAATTATAACACACAAAATTTGTATTTCCGGTTATAAAAAAGATTCTCAACCGAAAATACCCCAAAAACATAGCAATATTCAGAGAAATTATATAATACATCTGAATACATAAATTATATTAATTAAAAAAAACATATGAATACATTTATGGCATATAGCGAGATAGTGAATACAATGAAATACATAGAATACAGCAGGATACATTGAAATACAATGAAAAAAAAGACAGTGAATACCAAATACATGGAATACAGCGAGATACATTGAATTACAATGAAAAAAAGACAATAAATACAATGAAATACATGAAAATATAGCGTGATACGTTGAAAATACATTGAAATATATTAACAGAAAATCAAGTTGCTCAGCCCCAAACTCCGTCGTCTTTGTTAAAGAACAAACTCTAATTTCCGGCGAATTCGCCGTCGAGCAATGGTGGCAGAATAAGGACTCTGTTAAAGCTTGAATCTTGTATTGAAGATGACGGAAGTTGAGAACATCGAGTTTATCCAATATTAAAACTCTTCTTTCTCCAAAAGATGAACCTCGAGAAGATGACGTCGTCGAGCAATGGTGGCAGAATAAGGACTCTTCTTTCTCTAATCTATGTGCTATCAGACAAGATTTGACTCAAAAAGAGAATAAAGATTTAACCAAAATTGAAATTTAAAAGTTGGAAATGTTCTCATTCCACGCGTCCAAATAGCGAAAGAAGTTTCAGAATATGTAACTCTGAGCATGAATGAATCCGAAAGTGTTCTTTTTGGATTTATTTTCGACGTTGAGAAGAACAGTTTTTCCCTGAACACCGGAAGAATCATGACTGCACAAATTAAATATAGAAGAAAATGACATGTATCAAAGTAGAGAGAGAAACAAAATAGTGTAACTGAATAGCGTATTTAGTGGCTTAGGGGTAGGAGGTAACCAAAATTAGATATTTTGCTATAAACATTAAAAGGTATCTATAGAATATAATTCTTTTAAATGGTATTTATTTAAAATAAATAAGGTGTTAACCTTTGCTATAGGAGGTAAAAATTTCATTTTTATATACCCAAGACCCAAACCCGAAACCTTTGATCAAGGGAAGAACAACTCCATCCGTTGTATCATCATAGTACTTCGGCTAGCAAGAATAAATGTTTTTTTTACTTGAATGTTAAAAACGTGTCTATTGGCAAACCGTTAGTAATAGGACTGATCCAGCCATTGTGGAACAGATAAGGTTGTCTTTTTAGGATCATTTGTATATTCTTGAAAAATATAGGGTTTGATTATAGGTTATTCGTGCAGATCGAGTTTTCTTGAGCACAACCAAGTTAATTTATCTATCTATCTATCTATTTATCTATATCTATCTATATCTATATTTATTGTTATAAAAGTATGAATAAAATGTTGGATTACAAAAATAACTTTTTAATATTAAGCATAATAACTCACAATAAAAGGACATAATCGGAATTCTAGACATTAGCCTTATAATCCTATTAGTTTTAGGACATAATACCACACATTAGGAATCATACATGATTACCGTTAGGAATCGTACCATTATAATTATTCTCGGGCATATATATTAGCCTTTTTCCTATTACTTTTAGGATATACTTCTTAAAAAATTTCTATTACTAATTTAATTTTAAAACGTATTATATTATAAAAAGCCGATCATTAAACAGAAGAACTCACAGGGAAAGGACAAAGTTGTAACAACTTATTTTTTGGACTACAATAACTTCTATGTTAATTTTTTAAATTTTAAGATTTTAAAATTAATACAATCTTGTCTATTGAATTCTTGTTAAAAATATGTACGAAGATTAATAAATTCAAATTCATAACAATCCTCCATATTGATAATACGTTACCACTCTATAATATTCAATACAAAAAAAAGTAATGCTATACGGACTGCATAAGGCATTGAAATTGAGAAAAAATTTCCAAGATAATGTATTCTTATATTATATTTGAACTACTTTCCTACTCAAATAATATTTTCTTATTATTAACTTTTCGTGTAAAATATACTCAATTATTAAAGAACAATTAAGAAAATTTTTAAGAATATAAATGTGTGAGAAAAGAAAGAAAAAGGTTGGTAATAGCCAATACCACTAATGATTTTGCAAACATAAAGATCTAAAAGTGGAATGTCCTCGATCTTTTTACTCTTTGAAAATAAAAATTATGGTGGATAAAACTATAATCACGGTTAAATATTCAAACATGAGAGAACTAATATTAAGAATCTAAATCAACAAAAAATAAATTATATTTTATGTTAAAAGCAAATAATTAATCTTTCAATGAATTATTTAGAAAGAGAATCCAATTAAATTATTTTTTAAATCATATCAGTAAAATTATTTTTCAAGTTAAAAAAAAAATTAGGGTACATAAATTTATTCCACAAAAAGAGTGTTAGAGGTTTAAAAAAATAGATCACAAATTAAAAGAGATTAGTATAATATTAAGAAGGCCATACAAGTGTTTGAGGAAGCACAATCAAAACTAAATCCTGAACAAGAATAAGCTTTAATACTATATTATAAAAAATTGAGTTTGGTATAGCGGGATTTGTCACGACCCAAAACTCCACTCTGTCGTGATGGCGCCTATCGATACTACTAGGCCAGCCAACATTCAAAAATACTTCTTTTGTCCATTAAAAGATAAACCAAAAGTCAAAATAGAAATCCCATAAAGAGTTAAACTCAGAATAAAATGTGGAATAGATAGCCCGACATCTGGGTGTCACTAGTCATGAGTGTCTGAACATAATTGATCCGAACATAACACGACTAACAAAGTCCGAAATCCTAATACAACTAAAGGAAAGATAGGGCAGAGGAAAGCAAGGCTGCGAACGCCGGGCAGCTACCTTGCTGTTTCCAATAACCAGCTACGAGGACTATCACCACCCTCCGCGACCAACAACTCCTGGATCTGCACACGAGGTGCAGGGAGTAACATGAGTACGCCAACTCAGTAAGTAACAATAATAAATAAGGAAATGAAGATAGTGACGAGCTACACTATTTTAGGTTTATTATGTTTACTTGCTTTAGAAACCATACTTTTAGGATTGTTTGGGATACTAGAAAACATGTTATAGGCTCTTCACCTCATTTGTTATGAAATTCTGCTTCTGCATAATCATGATCACCTAGAAATTCTGTTATTAAATTACTGCTATAATCCTGCTTAACAAAAACGTCCATTCGTTATGCGTATTAGAGATCCTTCTTTAGGATTGTTATTGCATTCGCTTTAAAACCATGTCTACATGGCATAAATCAGTAACTATCCTGTTTAAAGGCAATCCCAACACCTAGATACCATGTTCTAGGATTAAATGTATGTAAACCAGCTCTGTAATGTTTAGCACCGAGACCAGCATGCCTATAGGACTTAATAAGTTCAAAACTGTTTGTTTTAAATTGATCCTGATTAAATTTTAGACAGCATGTTTATAGGGTATCTCTGCCTAGGCAAGCCTGTAGGTAATTAAAATCTTATAAAAACTGGAAACTATGCTGTGCTTATTTGTGAACTGCCCAGATTCAACAGATTCTAAAATCAATAGGTAAACTGATTAGGTCTTTAACGCTTCGCCTTAACACAATACTGCATATCCTTCGTTTGTCATGCTCACCTAGATATCCTGTTCTAAGGCCTTTCAGAAATATCTGAAATCTGTTGTTTGAGACGTGCACTTTCTTGCTCTATTTATGGAGGTAAAATGTGAGCCTTTTAACTATTCTATCTTTGGTCCAGTCCTACGTGTTTTGTTTGTCGCCTAGAATTTTCTCCTTTTTAATTACTGTAGGAGAGTCTAGATCCACCTTAACTAGAAGTCCTAAATACCTTCGGGACTATATAAGTAAAGGGACGGGTAATGCACGCATATGCTACATCTTAAGGTTGCTAGAACGCTTTAGGCTATGACCAAGGGGAGGGTAATTGGGTAGTAAAGGATATGATGACTGTACGTTAATGCCACGTGTAACCCCTCTAGTTGAGGAAGGCTTACCGGGTATTGTAAAGATGTGATCCTATAGGCTAACAAACCTAGGACTTCCCTCACCATATTTACATATGTGTGCTTAGACTGTCTATCTGTTAAATTTCCTTTATTTGCATATGTGTGCTTAGACTGCCTATCTATTAAATGACTAATTCACATAATTTGATTTCGGCCGGGACCGACCGTTGTGGACCGCGAGGGATGCCTAACACCTTCACCTCAAGGTTATTTCGAGCCCTTACCCAAGTCACTGGTAATGCGAACCGGTTTCATGAGTTACTCGCTTTGGGTGCCCTAACGCACCTTAAATCCGTTAGGTGGCGACTCTTCAAATTCAAATACCCAATTCCCAAAAGGAAATGTGGGGCGAAGTAGATTTTTATGTCTTGTTGATGAGATCAGACTCGAGAAGATTAAGTAATTGCATAGTGGTTGTGGCTATGAAGGGGTATAAAGAGATGTCAGTTTGAGGCTAAGAAGGTGGGTTATAACCTGCGAGGTAATCTACGGATGAGTGATCTTCATGATGTTGTGTGTAGGCTTTTTTTCTGCCAGTGGGTGATATTTGTGCGATGCTAGTTGGTGATACCTGAGCTTATGAAGGATTTAGTTGAATCTCACTGCGGTATTATTGCAGTAATGGGGTACGACCATTGTAAGTTATCAGATATTTTATTCCATGGCTTTGGCCACATGGGGGAGACTGCTATCGACGATTTTGTTGCATGGTTACGCATTGTATTGGGTTCAGTTTGAGGCATACCTATGGTTCGGTTACGACTTTCAAAGGCGGGTTTGGAGGATGACGTATGCAAGGAAATTCCTGGATGCAAGGTGTATTACACATTATGGGTATATGGGAATCATGGAATGATTGAGTTGTTATTCGTGAAGGATGTAGTGCGCATGAAGTAGGAATTTGCTCAGTTGCATTAAAGCGGGGTTACTTCTTTGAGTGTTGTCGTGCTAATGGGGCTCAAGTCGTTCTGCCCATCGCGTGTCACACCTCCTTTTTTCCACCCGCGGGGTATATAAGGGAGTTTTTCCAATAAATGTGACATAAATCGAAATGGGATTATTTTATTTATTTCAGAGTCGCCACTTGGGATATTTATTATGGTGTCCCAAGTCACCAGTTTATTTTAAATCCCAAATCGAGGAAAATTGAATTTTTTAAAAGTCCGCGAACTAGAAATTCTAGATAAGGAATTCTGTTAACCCGGGAGAAGATGTTAGGCATTCCCGGGTTCCGTGGTTCTAGAACGGTCGCTTAAACTATTAATAATTGGCCTATTATCTGATTTATTACACGTTTTAAACCTATTGTGCATCTTTAGCTTTATAACCGATTTTAATTATTTTATGCAATTATTCTAGAACAAGTTACGATTGTCGTACACTTGTTTGTTTGATACACATTGCGAATCATGTCACGGGAACCGTACCCACGATCTACAACATGTTTAATTTATTATAGTTATTAGAAGTTGTGGCCGAGTCACATAAATGTACCCCCAGATTTGGAAATTAGGTATCATAACTACGTCACGGGAACCGTACCCCGTAGCTATGATGATTTTTATTATAAACGTGCCTAAAAGCAAGCTACGAATGTTCAAAATGTTTTCTACACTAAATTATAATGTTGATGTGAGGGCCATAGATTAGGTGATTCAATTGTGAATGGCATGCCTCGATTTATTTTAAAAGATTTGTATTTCACCAAAAAGTAGGCTAAGGATGCTCCTATTTAAAACTAATTTGAACTTAGTATAAAGCAATTAATTGTATACATGTTTGGGGACATATGTATTGGACTTTCAATCATTTTTTGGGTCAAGGATTTGGGCCAGCAGGAGCCCATTGGTTACTTGGTCAAAACAGCATTGAAGCTGTATTGGGCTCAGAACTCAGCCCAGAACGAAAGAGACTCAAAGGCCTTTGCCCAGTCTGAGTTTTAACCAAGTCTGCCCACATTGGGCTTATATTAGGCGCCCAATCGCGAAAGTTTACTGCCTGGGCCTATCCACCTTTACATTTAAACTAACCAAGATTTACAGGATATGCACATTTGTCAAAAAAAAAAAACATAAATCAATTTTATGAAAGGAAAATCAGAATACAATTCCGGTTTTTGAGAGTATGCTACATACGATTTGCAAGGCATGAAAAGAAATCTGTTTGTACTATTATTCACAAGGAAAATTTAAAACTAGGGGGTCAAACTGCTGGGTTTAACGCCCAGGCCCATTCAACTGGGCCCAGACTTGCTCAGATAATTTCAGATTGGGCCTTGTTGCAAGTCTGGCCCAAGTTGTATTCAAAAAATTCTGCAAATATGGGGCAATGCTTATTACAAAGTAAATCATCCTGTTATTGTAACGACCCGACCGGTCGTTTTGAATTTTTGCACTTTGCTCGCCAGTTCTCGGGCATGACTTGCGCCGCGTAGTATATTATGACCTATGTAAACCGTTGGTTTTGATTTTCAGGGTAATTGGGATGAATTTGGAAGAACAGTTCTCAGTTTGAAACTTTAAATTTGAAAGGTTTGACCAAGATTTGACTTGTTTGTATATGATCTCGGATCAGAAATTTTATGATTTGATTAGCTCCGTTAGGTGATTTGGGACTTAGGAGCGTGATCGGAATGCATTTTGGAAGTCCGTGGAAGGATTAGGCTTGAATTGGCGAAGTTGATATTTTTGGCGATTTCCGGTTGTGTGACGATCCAACGGGGTCATCACTTATTTTCTTACCATCCTGTACTTCCGAGGCCTTGAAAACCTCATCTAGGGATGCCTCGATTTGCGTGCGCAGTCCGGGCGCATAGCCGGAAAGCTTATATATGAATTCTGTGAGAAAAATGCTAAATTTTGATATTAAATTGAATAAATTTGACTTCGGTCAACATTTTGGGTAAACGGACCCGGACCAGTTATTTGACGGTCCCGGAGGGTCCGTAGGAAAATATGGGACTTGGGCGTATGCACGGAATCGAATTTCGAGGTCCCAAATCCGAGAAATAAATTTTTGTGTGAAATTGTTTTTCTGGAAATAATAAGGAAATTGGAAATGGAATTTGATTAAAAGACTATGGTATCGGGCCCGTATTTTGGTTCCGGCACCCGATACAAGTCTTATATATGGTTTAAGCGCTTTCTGTAAAGTTTGGTTGAAAACGGACGTCGTTTGACGTGTTTCAGACTTAAAATGGAAATTTGATATTTTATGAAGAAAGTGGAAGAAATCATGAGTTTTGAGGCTTGATTCGACGTTTATGATGTTATTTTGGCAATTTGATCGCATGGATAAGTCCGTAGGATATTTTTGAGGTTGTGTGCATATTTGGTTTGGAGCTCCGAGGGCTCGGGTGAGTTTTGGATAGGTGTCGGATTGCATTTTTGAACTTGTAAAAATCTGGTATAAATCCTTCTGTGATCTTCGCATTTGCGAAGATGAGCCTCGCAATTACGAATTCGCAAATGCGAACTCTGCATCGCA
This sequence comes from Nicotiana attenuata, assembly GCF_001879085.1. Lineage (NCBI taxonomy): Eukaryota > Viridiplantae > Streptophyta > Magnoliopsida > Solanales > Solanaceae > Nicotiana > Nicotiana attenuata. Next base: position 37,564 of record NW_017675597.1, on the reverse strand, counting down.
ATTGCGAAGCCTTGGGCCTGGGTAAATGATCGCAAATGCGATCCAATTCCTCGCAAAAGCGAAACTAGGCTGATCGCAAATGCGAACATTATGTTCGCAAATGCGAAATCTGGCAGAATAGTAAGGGTCCGAAAATGCGAACCCAGCTTCGCAATTACCATTTTTAGTCGGGGTTCGCAATTGCGAACCCCTGTTCGCAATTATGATATCAGAGACCCAGCAATTTTATACTTGGTCGATTTTCCACCATTTTTAACCATTCTTTCAAGACCCAAACCCCATAGGCGATTTTTCAAGGACAAAACTTCTTCCAAATCAATTGTAAGTCGATTTTTACTTAATTCCTTCAATCATTTACATCATCTAACATGTTTTTCAATTAAAATAAATGAAATTCATGGGTGAAATTGGAGGTTTTGGGTAGAACCTAGGTTTTTTCTAAAATTGGGGATTCAGACCTCAATTTGAGGTCCGATTTCAAAACAAATCACATATTTGGTTTCGTGGGGGAATGGGTAACCGGGTTTTGGTTCGAACCTCGGGTTTTGACCACATTGGCCTGAGGGGCGTTTTGGTCATTTTACCTAAATTGCGTCTTAGCTGTAAATTAAATAGTAGAATTAGTTGCTTGAGATGTTATTTACGAGATGTAATTGAAATGAATAGATTTGGGCCATTTGGAGTCGGATACTCGTGGCAAAAGTGTGGTTTCGAGTTGAATTTGGAGCCGGTTTGAGGTAAGTGGCTTGTCTAACCTTGTGTGGGGGACTTCTTCCCCTTAGGACATGATATTTGATATTTGAATGTGATGTTATAAACGTCAATACCACACAAGGGGGGGGGGGGGTGATTTGTGTGGTACCTAATTTTCGCGTTAGAAGAACCTGGTTCTTCTAAGTGTTCTAACTACAGCAGTTTGCGGAATAATAAATACTGAAAGTAAAGTGCACAGAGTTTTTTTTTACGTGGAAAACACCTGGCTCAAAAGGTGAAAAAAACCACGACCTACTACTCAGTAGGATTTTTCAAAACTCTACTAAAATCACTGAGCCAAAAACTGCATTTACAAAACTCTTTGTAAACCTAAGGATTAACTCTAATCCCACTGTAGCACACAGCCTCAACTGTTGCGACACTTTCAAGTTAACTCTAACTTGAATACTCAGAGTACCTAATACAATTGCTTCTAAGAAAGCTGAAAGGTACAATATGAAAACCTACTACAATTGAACTAGACTTAGAATAAACACAATGATGAAACTGGTTCTTCTATCTTAGTTCATGTAGCTTCAGACGTGCACACTTGTATCTCGCATATGTTGCTTGCAAATCAGACTTGATCTTTTTGCTCTCAAATATGCTTAACTTCTGCTTATGTGCATTACCTGTAAAAGAGAACAACTTGGTTATTTAATGGATTAGCAGTTAGAGTTTGATCGAGACTCCAATGCTTATCCGTAGTCGATTTGAGTCCTTAACCAATACAAACTCCCATCCTTATCCTAGCTTAGGATTGTGTTCTCTTATCATAAGGAGACTGTCCTTCTTAGAACTCAATGCAACCTTTTCGATTTCATTCAGAAGATATTTGCTGCGTAATCTTCAATACATATCTTCCTCACGTGCCTTCCATGTGCAATGGTTATGACTAACTGTGTCTCTCAAGATGGACCAGGTCCTTCCCTGAGTTCATTTGTCAATCTTCAAAACTTCAACTGAACTTGGGCCAACAAATTCCCCCTTTTTGATGATGACAAACTCTGTGCTTTTAGTAATCAGAGAACCTGTGAAACTTAGCTGAAATATCAACATTTAGAAAATTTTTAGAGAATTTTCAACTTATCATAAAGGCCAGATTTAAGTTAGGTCATAAACATCACTTGTTCAGATAATGAATTTAAGCACAATATCTTCCCCTTTTTGGCATCATCGGAAAGTTGCATAATTAATGTGATCTCAGTAACCTAATTAGTACTCATGGCCACTGGGGCAACTGCAAGTGAACACATGCTTTAGTTAATCAGAAATCAACTCAACAAAAAGACCTATTAAGATCAGAATTAACAAAAAGCAAGAAAAGCTGCATTAATTGATTAGCAAGGTGTTTCTACAATGCAGTCCACAAGAAGAAAAACAAAATTACCAAACCATGAGCAAAAGAAAATAAACATCTAAAATCCCAAACTGGGTCACTGAGGGGGTCTAGACGGGTGCACACTAGGACAGGATATCTAAGGCTTAGAAGAGCTGGAGGGTTGGGTTTGTAGCAGATTGAGCATCTGTTGAAGCATGCCTTCATTTTTCTCCTTCTCCTTAGCAAGTTCAGCTCTCAACCCATTCCTTTCTCCCTCCAATTCAACAACTCTGGCCTGAAGCCTTGCTATCTCAGCGTCTTTTGCCCCAACCTCCTGAACTAAGGCTCTGACCTTACTATTCACAGGAGTTTTTGCTGAAGAACCAGGTTCAACTGGAGCTGTACTGAGCATATAATCACAAGCTTGAAGGGTTTTGCTGCCAAAATGCTCTTTGCTCGAAGCCATTTCCCACTTTTTCAGGGGAACATTCAATCTTTCAAGTACAGTTGTCAAGATAAATCCATAGGGAATGGCATGAGCTTTTGAGCCATTGAGTACCCTTTCAAGCAGCTTTACAATAAAGGCAGNTTACATATCTTTTACCACCTCTGCTCATGGTTCTCATTGGACCACAAAGATCCATATGAACCAGTTCCAACGTCTTGGACGTACTTACCATTTTCTTAGGTTTGAAGGATGACCTTACCTGCTTCCCCCTTGCACATGCCTCACAAACTTTGTCTTCCTTGAACTTGATATTAGGTAACCCTATCACAAAGTCCTTGGAGACTAATTTGTTCAATTGATTTAGACTGGCATGGCCAAGTCTTTTGTGCCAAAGGAGGGGATCATTAATTAACACACTCAAGCAAGTTAGTTCATTTTCAGAGAGAGTTGACAGATCTACAATGTAAATATTGTTAACTCTCCTTCCCTGCAAAATAATCTTGTCAGTAGTAAGGCTAATCACAAAACATTTTGTGGAAGTGAAAGCCACAAGGTTACCTCTGTCACACAGTTGTGACACACTTATCAGGCTATATTTTAAGCCATCTATCAAATAGACATTCTCAATGGAATGAGAGTCTGTCTTTCCTACCTTTCCAACACCAATGATCTCACCTTTCTTTCCATTTCCAAAGGAGACATTACCTCCTTTCAGGTTCTCAAGTGAAAGGAACTGGTTCTTGTTACCAGTCATATGTTTTGAGAAGCCACTATCCATGTACCATATTTGGCTACTTCCCTTCACTTGGTCCTGCAAAAAGAAATCATGGGTTAGTCTTAGGAACCCAAACTAGTTTGGGTCCCTTTCTATGGGCAAAAGGATGAATTAAATTTTTCTTTGCCCAACCAGGCAGTTTGTGCTTTTCTTGAACAAAGGCTTTGTTCTTTTGACTGGCCTTTTCTCTTGCATTACATTCATTTTTGTAATGGCCAGTATTACCACAGTGTGTGCAGATCTTATTCTCAGGAAGTGTGATATACTTGTTTTTGGGATCCCATTTTGGAGCTTGTGTCCCAAATCCAAGTCCTCTCTTGTTGCTACTATGATGTTCTTGCAGCCAGGAGAGTGCATCGGAAGCCTTGTTCCATTTGCATGTTCTGTCTAGTTCATGCTTTACCTTTCCTAAATCTTCTTTTAGGACTTTAATCAATTCATATTTCTTGTACAATTCATCTTTCATTTTTCCTAGATTTTCCTCTAGGGTGAGAAATGATTGATCAACCCTTTTCTTTCCTGTCCCTAATTTCAGTTTAATATTTTCAGATCTAAGTTCTAGAATCTTATTTTCAAGTTGATGAACCTGGTTCTTCAACTCAGTATTTGTGTGGTCGCTCTCATCAGCCCTAGACTCTAACCTTTTACATTTTTCTTCTAGGATAACATATTCTTAGACAGAACATCCTTCTCACTGTTTATTATTTCAGACTCATCTATGAAGTCCATCAGGTCAACCAGTTTTTCTTTAGACAAGAACTTAATCTTTTCTTTAAGGTGTAGAATACTTACCTCCTGTTCATCTTCTGATTCTCCGATGGCCATTAGAGCTTGATCCTCCTCAGCTTCATCTTCAGAGTCCTCATCTGATGTTTCTCCCCAAGCAGCAACCATAGCCTTAGTTGAACCTTTGTTTCTTTTTGGTTGAACCTGTTCCTTCTTCCTGTTTCTTCTTTCAGCTCTTTCTTTCTTCCATTCAATCTCCCATTGAGGGCAGTTTCTGATGTGGTGATCAGTCTTCCCACACTTGTAACACCCCTCATTGGTTTGTTTCTCAGGAGGCCTCGGTTTGCTGAATGTTGTTCCTTTTGAAGCACCCTTTCCTCTCGTAAGATATTTCTTGAAATCTCTGGTTATCATAGCCATTTCATCATCTTCAAGATCTGATCCTTCTGAAATTCTGAGAGCCAGACTTCTTTCTTTCTTTGGAGCATCCATCTTCATTGTTTGCCTTCTCAATTCATAGGCAGTGAGATTTCCAATCAGTTCATCCAACTTCAAAGTAGCAATGTTCTTGGATTCCTGAATGGCAGTGATTTTGCTTTCCCAGGAGATTGGCAGAACTCTAGTTAGAATCTTCTCCACCTTGTCTTCTTCCAGGATAATCCTTCCAAGAGACTCAAGTTCATTTGTCAATGTAGTGAACCTGGTATACATTTCTTGGATAGTTTCTCCATCCTTCATAGTAAAATTCTCATATTGAGAATACAGCAGTGTTCCTCTTAACCTCTTCACCTGAGGTGTTCCTTCATGAGCCACTTGTGAAGTGTCCCAAATCTCTTTGGCAGTAGTACAGCCTTGAATCCTGCTGTACTCATCAGGACCAAGTCCACATACTAACCATTTCTTGGCTTTTGCATTTTTCTCCCATTTCCTTAGATCTTCAGCAGTACAATCTACTCTTGTCTTTGGAACATCCACTCCTTCAGCATTCTTCTTGGTTGTGGCTAAAGGACCATCAGTGATGATATCCCAAAGCTCATAGTCTTTGCCCATTATATGGTCCCTCATTCTGTTTTTCCACCAGGAGTAGTAGAGACCATTGAAGAGAGGAGGCCTGGCAGTGGATTGCCCTTCCCAGTTCCCAGGTGGTGCACTCATGTTGATCTTTTCCTAAGGTGTTAACCTCTTCAAGGATAACCCGCTCTGATACCAATTGTTGTTTTAAACGTCAATACCACACAAGAGGGGGGGGGGTGATTTGTGTGGTACCTAATTTTCGCGTTAGAAGAACCAGGTTCTTCTAAGTGTTCTAACTACAACAGTTTGCGGAATAATAAATACTGAAAGTAAAGTGCACAGAGATTTTTTTTACGTGGAAAACACCTGGCTCAAAAGGTGAAAAAAACCACGACCTACTACTCAGTAGGATTTTCCCAAACTCCACTAAAATCACTGAGCCAAAAACTGCATTTACAAAACTCTTTGTAAACCATAGGATTAACTCTAATCCCAGTGTAGCACACAGCCTCAACTGTTGCGACACTTTCAAGTTAACTCTAACTTGAACACTCAGAGTACCTAATACAATTGCTTCTAAGAAAGCTGAAAGGTACAATATGAAAACCTACAACAATTGAACTAGACTTAGAATAAACACAATGATGAAACTGGTTCTTCTATCTTAGTTCATGTAGCTTCAGACGTGCACACTAGTATCTCGCATATGTTGCTTGCAAATCAGACTTGATCTTTTTGCTCTCAAATATGCTTAACTTCTGCTTATGTGCATTACCTGTAAAAGAGAACAACTTGGTTATTTAATGGATTAGCAGTTAGAGTTTGATCGAGACTCCAATGCTTATCCGTAGACGATTTGAGTCCTTAACCAATACAAACTCCCATCCTTATCCTAGCTTAGGATTGTGTTCTCTTATCATAAGGAGACTGTCCTTCTTAGAACTCAATGCAACCTTTTCGATTTCATTCAGAAGATATTTGCTGCGTAATCTTCAATACATATCTTCCTCACGTGCCTTCCATGTGCAATGGTTATGACTAACTGTGTCTCTCAAGATGGACCAGGTCCTTCCCTGAGTTCATTTGTCAATCTTCAAAACTTCAACTGAACTTGGGCCAACAGAATGCCTCGTACGTGAGGTGACGAGCGCGTACTTGAGATAATTTTTGGAAATCCGTTTTTACGTGAAGTATTGAAATTGAGTTTTCTTGCTTACCTGTTTATTTTAAATTGCAAGTTTATCCTATGCTAGTTTAGAGAAGCATGTTTATTTTGCTTATTTGTCTAAGTGTTTAAGCTGTCTTGTTTGTACTCCGTGCGGTATGTTAGGCTAGGATTTTCTATTACTTGTTCCGAGTTTAGCATTATCCTTATGTTGGGCTGTTATTGTGTGTTTTTTTTAAATTGGGACTAAGGGAAGGCATCCCGGGAGATCCCCCTGCACTTGATATGTTCTGGACTGAAGGTGTGGGATACCAAGAGATCCCTGGCACATGTTATTACAAGTTTTTGAGGACACAAAGAGATCCTCGGGATACGAAGAGATCCCTCGTGTATATGATGAGGATACCAAGAGATCCTCGGGATACCGAGAGATCCCTCGTGTATATGATGAGGATACCAAGAGATCCTCGGGATACCAAGAGATCCCCGGTTGTTGTTCCTGTTGTGAATAGTATTTACTAGTATTGTCCTGTTTCTGCTTTCTATTACGGTTTTCCTTATTTATCGTGTTTAGATTTTCGCTGTAGACTTTATTTATTCTGTTTTTCCTCATCTCATTATATATTATGTTATATCTCAGTAGGGCCCTGACCTTTCCTCGTCACTACCCAACCGAGGTTAGGCTTGGCACTTACTGAGTACCGCTGTGGTGTACTCATGCCCTTCCTGCGCATGTTTTTCATGTGCAGATCCAGGTACCTCCACTCAGGCGCACTATCCTTGAGGCAGGGAGAGCTACGGAGACTTCGAGGTACATCTGCAGCGTCCGCAGACCAAAGAGTCTCCTTCTTACTCTATCTTGTAACGTTTAGACTTCTTTCGTACTTTGATGTAAAATTTTCTGGAGTTTAGAGCAGTGTATTACATTTCTATTAGCCTGTGTTTCCCGTGAGTTTCCGGGTTTTGGAGTGATATAGTAGACTTCCGCGTTTGAGTTGTATATGCCAAGTGGCACTTATATACAGTTTTCCTTCTATTTTTGTTTAGTTTACTTTATTGTTCCGCAAGTTATATTATTTTCCGCATTTTAGGCTTACCTAGTCGTAGGGACTAGGTGCCATTACGACATGTTCATGGAGGGCGAACTGGGGTCGTGACAAGTTGGTATCAGAGCTCTAGGTTTATAGGAGTCACGGAACACAGGCCGGTTTATTAGAGTCTCACCGATCGGTACGGAGACGTCTGTACTTTTCTACGAGAGGCTATGTAACCGATAGGAAAATTTCCACTTCATTTGATTTCCTTGTCGTGCGATATTTTGACATCACAAGTTCTAAACTTCTGTCTTCTATTCTCTCACAGATGGTGAGGACACGCGCTACTCGGGATGATCAGGCACCCGCGCCCCCTACTGCAGCCGTCAGAGGCCGGGGCTGAGGTAGAGGTCGAGGACGCGCACGTGGTGCAGCCAGAGCACCTGCGCGAGCTGCCGCCGAGGTACCACCAGCAGATCCGGAGCCCAGGCACATGGCACACCTACTACTGCCACTACTACTCCAGCCCTTCAGGAGACTTTGGCTCAGTTCATGAGTATGTACACCACCTTGGCTCAGGCAGGGTTGCTTCCCCTTGCTGCAGCCACATCCCAGGCCGGGGGAGGAGCACAGACTCCCGCCGCCCGCACTCCTGAGCAGCGAGTGCAGGTTGAGCAGGTTCCTGAGATTATTCCCGCACCGCCTGCAGTGCCAGTTCAGCCCGAGGACGGGTCAGCTGCTTCAGAGGATGAGCAGCGGAGACTTGAGAGGTTCAAGAAGTATGATCCCCTAGTATTCAGTGGATTAGCATTAGACGATGCCTTGGGATTTCTACAGGAGTGCCACCGTATTGTTCGCACTTTGGGCATAGTAGAGTCCAGCGGGGTTTCCTTTACTGCTTTTCAGCTTCGGGGAGCCGCCTATGATTGGTGGCGACTTATGAGATAGACAGTCCAGTCGAGGCTGCTTCTTTGACTTGGACCCAGTTCTCGGATATGTTTATGAGAGAGTTTGTTCCCCAGAGTCTCAGGGACGCATGGCGCGCGCAGTTTGAGCATTTGCGCCAGGGTGCTATGACCGTTTTGGAATGTGCTATCCGTTATACCAAGTTGGCCAGGCATGCGCCGACTTTGGTTACTATAGTCCGTGAGAGAGTTTGCAGGTTCATTGAGGGTCTTATCCCACCCATCAGATCTGGCATGGCTCGAGAGTTGGAGATGGACATTCCTTATCAGCAGGTAGTGAGCATTGCTAGGAGGATCGTGGGTATGCTCGCCAGGGAGCGAGTGGAGAGGGAGGCCAAGAGGTCTCGAGAGTCGGGCCACTACTCTGGTGCCCGTACCCCTGCAGTAGGTCGTTATGGCAGAGGTTATGCGGGTCGCCCCGTTCATTCAGCTCTCCCAGCAGCTAGCAGTGCTCCAGCTCCGCCTATACCCCAGGAGCCTTACTATGCACCTCTAGTTTCTAGCGCGCCTCCTGCGAGGGGTGCTTTCAGAGGCCAGTCCAGCAGATCTGGCCCGAGCCAGTCACAGCCACCGCGCCCTCCCAGAGCTTGTTTTGAGTGTGGTGACACCCGCCATGTGGTGAGGGATTGCCCTAGACTTGGAAGGAGTGCACCCCCACAGACTGCTCAGCCACAGCGTGCTCCTCAGAGTTCTCAGGCCATGGTCACAGCTCCAGCTGCTACCCCACCTGCCCAGCCGGCTAGGGGCGGGGGTCGGGGAGATAGAGGCCGCCCTCGAGAGAGGGGCCGGGCCAGATATTATGCTATTCCTGCTCGTACCGAGGCTGTTGCCTCCGACTCCGTCATTACAGGTATTATACTGGTTTGTCACAGAGAGGCATCGGTTCTATTCGATTCGGGCTCTACTTATTCTTATGTGTCTTCTTACTTTGCTCCGCATTTGGGTGTGCCTCGGGATTCTTTGAGTGCCCCCGTTTATGTTTCTACTCCTGTGGGGGATTCTCTTGTTGTGGACCGCGTTTATCGGTCATGTTTGGTTACTATTCGTGGTTTTGAGACCAGAGCGGATTTATTGTTACTCGGTATGGTTGATTTTGACATTATTCTGGGCATGGACTGGTTGTCGCCCCATTTTGCTATTCTTGATTGTCACGCTAAGACCGTGATGCTGGCTATGCCAGGTATTCCGCGTGTTGAGTGGAGTGGTACTTTAGATCACACTCCCAGTAGAGTTATCTCTTTCCTTAAAGCTCAGCGTATGGTTGAGAAAGGGTGTGCCGCGTATTTAGCTTATGTGAGAGATGTCAGTGTTGATACCCCTTCTGTTGATTCAGTCCCAGTGGTACGGGATTATCCCGATGTGTTTCCAGCTGATCTCCCGGGCATGCCGCCCGATAGAGACATTGATTTTGGCATTGATCTGTTGCCGGGCACGCAGCCCATCTCCATCCCTCCGTATCGCATGGCCCCTCCTGAGTTGAAGGAGTTGAAGGATCAATTACAGGAATTACTTGATAAGGGCTTTATTCGCCCCAGTGTTTCACCTTGGGGTGCTCCTGTCTTATTTGTGAATAAAAAGGATGGTTCTATGCGTATGTGTATCGATTATCGCCAACTGAACATGGCTACAGTAAAGAACCATTATCCCTTGACTCGTATTGAGGATCTGTTTGACCAACTTCAGGGCGCACATGTGTTTTCTAAGATTGACTTGCTCTCAGGTTACCATCAGTTGAAGATTCGGGAGCCAGATATCCCGAAGACTGCCTTCAGGACTCGGTATGGTCATTACGAGTTCCTTGTTATGTCATTTGGGCTGACCAATGCCCCAACAGCTTTTATGCATTTGATGCACAATGTGTTCGGACCATATCTCGACTCGTTTGTTATTGTTTTTATTGATGATATTCTGGTGTATTCTCGGAGTCGGGAAGATCATGAGCAGCACCTGAGGACCGTGCTTCAGACCCTGAGAGAGAAGAAGTTATATGCAACGTTCTCAAAATGCGAGTTTTGGTTGAGTTCCGTGGCATTCCTAGGCCACGTGGTATCGAGTGAGGGCATTCGGGTGGATCCGAGAAAGGTAGAGGCAGTGCAGAGTTGGCCTAGACCCTCCTCAGCTACAGAGATTCGCAGTTTCCTTGGCTTGGCGGGCTACTACCGTCGATTTGTGGAGGGATTTTCATCGATTGCGGCCCCTATGACTAGATTGACCCAGAAGGGTGCCCCATTTCAGTGGACAGAGGAGTGTGAGGCGAGCTTTTAGAAGCTCAAGACCGCTTTGACTACAGCCCCAATTTTGATGTTGCCTACCGGTTCGGGGTCTTATGCTGTCTATTGTGATACCTCGAGAGTTGTCCTTGGAGCGGTGTTGATGTAGGACGGTAGGGTGATTGCCTAAGCGTCCAGACAGTTGAAGATACATGAGAAGAACTACCCTGTCCACGACCTTGAGTTAGCTGCTATTGTTCATGCCTTGAAGATCTGTCGTCATTATTTGTACGGTGTGCCTTGTGAGATCTATACTGACCATCAGATTTTGCAACACTTGTTCAAGCAAAAGGATCTAAATATGCGTCAGAGGAGGTGGTTAGAGTTGCTGAAGGATTATGATATTACTATTCTGTACCACCCGGGCAAGGCCAATGTGGTGGCGGACGCCTTCAGTCGCCGGGCGGAGAGTTTGGGTAGTTTGGCATATTTACCAGCTTCAGAGAGGCCTATGGCGATGGATGTTCAGGCCTTAGCCAGCCAGTTCGTGAGATTGGATCTTTTGGAGCCCTGTCGGGTTCTAGCCTGTGTGGTTTCCCGGTCTTCCCTATTTGACCGTATCAGGGAGCGGCAGTATGATGACCCTCATTTGCTTGTCCTTAAGGACAAGGTCCAGCGCGGTGATGCTAGAGATGTGACCATCGAAGATGACGGGGTACTAAGGATGTAGGGTCGAATTTGTGTGCCCAATGTTGATGAGCTTCGAGAGTTGATTTTAGCAGGACTTGAGGCAGCACTATTGGTGGAGGGGGATGAAGAAGGATATAGTTGGATATGTCGCTAGATGCCTCAACTGTCAATAGGTGAAGTATGAGCACCAGAGGCCGGGTGGGTTGCTTCAGCAGATAGAGATTCCGGAGTGGAAGTGGGAGCGCATCACCATGGACTTTGTATCTGGAATCCCACGGACCTTGAAGAAGTTTGATGCCATTTGGGTCATTGTGGATCGGCTGACCAAGTCCGCTCATTTCATTCCTGTGTGTACCACTTATTCATCGGAGCGGTTGGCGGAGATTTATATCCGGGAGATCGTCCGTCTGCATGGTATTCCAGTTTGTATTATTTCGGACAGAGGTACTCAGTTTACATCGCGGTTCTGGAGAGCCGTGCAGCAGGAGTTAGGTACTCGGGTGGAGTTGAGCATAGCATTTCAGCCCCAGACGGACGGACAGTCCGAGCGCACTATTCAGATTCTTGAGGATATGCTCCGTGCGTGTGTGATTGAGTTTGGAGGGTCTTGGGATCAGTTCTTTCCATTGGCGGAGTTTGCTTACAACAACAGTTATCAGTCCAGCATTCAGATGGCGCCGTATGAGGCTTCATATGGTAGGAGGTGTAGATCTCCGGTTGGATGGTTTGAGCCGGGGGAGGCTCGGTTGTTAGGTACGGATTTGGTTCAGGAGGCCTTGGACAAGGTCAAGATCATTCAGGATAGGCTTCGTTCAGCTCACTCTAGGCAGAAGAGTTATGCAGATCGCAAGGTTCGAGATGTAGCATTTATGGTTGGTGAGCGGGTATTGCTCCGGGTATCACCTATGAAGGGCGTGATGAGATTTGGGAAGAAGGGCAAGCTTAGCCCTAGGTACATTGGTCCGTTTGAGATTCTTGATCGAGTGGGAAAGGTGGCTTATAGACTTGCATTGCCGCCTAGCTTATTAGCCATGCATCCAGTTTTTCATGTATCCATGCTCCGGAGGTATCACGACGATCCAGCCCACGTGTTAGATTTCAGCACTGTCCAGTTGGACAAGGACTTGTCTTATGAGGAGGAGCCGGTAGCTACTCTAGACCGGCAGGTTCGTCAGTTGAGATCCAAGAGTTTTCCTTCAGTCCGTGTTCAGTGGAGGGGTCAGCCTCCTGAGGCATCGACCTGGGAGTCCGAGTCTGATACTTCTTTGTTTTGTCCGTTCGAGGACGAACGGTTGTTATAGTGGTGGAGGATGTGACGACCCAACGGGGTCATCACTTGTTTTCTTACCATCCTGTACTTCCGAGGCCTTGAAAACCTCATCTAGGGATGCCTCGATTTGCGTGCGCAGTTCGGGCGCGTAGCCGGAAAGCTTAAATATGAATTCTATGAGAAAAATGCTAAATTTTGATATTAAATTGAATAAATTTGACTTTGGTCAATATTTTGGGTAAACGGATCCGGACCCGTGATTTGATGGTCCGGGAGGGTCCTTAGGAAAATATGGGACTTGGGCGTATGCACGGAATCGAATTCCGAGGTCCCAAGTCCGAGAAATAAATTTTTGTGTGAAATTGTTTTCTGGAAATAACTAAGGAAATTGGAAATGGAATTTGATTAAAAGACTATGGTATCGGGCCCGTATTTTGGTTCCGGCGTCCGGTACAAGTCTTATATATGGTTTAAGCGCTTTCTGTAAAGTTTGGTTGAAAACGGACGTCGTTTGACGTGTTTCGGACTTAAAATGGAAATTTGATATTTTATGAAGAAATTGGAAGAAATCATGAGTTTTGAGGCTTGATTCGACGTTTATGATATTATTTTGGCGATTTGATCGCACGGATAAGTCCGTAGGATGTTTTTGAGGTTGTGTGCATATTTGGTTTGGATCCCCGAGGGCTCGGGTGAGTTTTGGATAGGTGTCGGATTGCATTTTTGAACTTGTAAAAATCTGGTATAAATCCTTCTGTGATCTTCGCATTTGCGAAGATGAGCCTCGCAATTGCGAGTTCGCAAATGCGAACTCTGCATCGCAATTGCGAAGCCTTGGGCCTGGGTAAATGATCGCAAATGCGATCCAATTCCTCGCAAAAGCGAAACTAGGCTGATCACAAATGCGAACATTATGTTCGCAAATGCGAAATCTGGCAGAATAGTGAGGGTCCGCAAATGCGAACCCAGCTTCGCAATTACCATTTTTGGTCGGGGTTCGCAATTGCGAACCCCTGTTCGCAATTGCGATATCAGAGACCCAGCAATTTTTATACTTAGTCGATTTTCCACCATTTTTCACCATTCTTTCAAGACCCAAACCCCATAGGCGATTTTTCAAGGACAAAACTTCTTCCAAATCAGTTGTAAGTCGATTTTTACTTAATTCCTTCAATCATTTACATCATTTAACATGTTTTCCAATTAAAATCAATGAAATTCATGGGTGAAATTGGGGGTTTTGGGTAGAACTTAGATTTTTTCTAAAATTGGGGATTCGGACCTCAATTTGAGGTCCGATTTCAAAGAAAATCATATATTTGGGTTCGTGGGGGAATGGGTAACCGGATTTTGGTTCGAACGTCGGGTTTTGACCACGTTGGCCTGAGGGGCATTTTGGTCATTTTGCCTAAATTGCGTCTTAACTGTTAATTAAATAGTAGAATTAGTTGCTTGAGATGTTATTTACGAGATGTAATTGAAATGAATAGATTTGGGCCATTTGGAGTCGGATACTCGTGGAAAAAGTGTGGTTTCGAGTTGAATTTGGAGCCGGTTTGAGGTAAGTGGCTTGTCTAACCTTGTGTGGGGGACTTCTTCCCCTTAGGACATGATATTTGATATTTGAATGCCTCGTACGTGAGGTGACGAGCGCGTACTTGAGCTACTTTTTGGAAATCCATTTTTACTTGAAGTATTGAAATTGAGTTTTCTTGCTTACCTGTTTATTTTAAATTGCAAGTTTATCCTATGCTAGTTTAGAGAAACATGTTTATTTGGCTTATTTGTCTAAGTGTTTAAACTGTCTTGTTTGTACTCCGTGCGGTATGTTAGTCTAGGATTTTCTATTACTTGTTCTGAGTTTAGCATTATCCTTATGTTGGGCTATTATTGTGTGTTTTTTTTAATTGGGACTACGGGAAGGCATCCCGGGAGATCCCCCTGCACTTGATATGTTCTGGACTGAAGGTGTGGGATACCAAGAGATCCCTGGTACATGTTATTACAAGTTTTTGAGGACACCAAGAGATCCTCGGGATACCAAGAGATCCCTCGTGTATATGATGAGGATACCAAGAGATCCTCGGGATACCAAGAGATCCCCGGTTATTGTTCCTGTTGTGAATAGTATTTATTGGTATTGTCCTGTTTCTGCTTTCTATTACGGTTTTCCTTATTTATCCTGTTTAGATTTTCGCTGTAGACTTTATTTATTCTGTTTTTCCTCATCTCATTATATATTATGTTATATCTCAGTAGGGCCCTGACCTTTCCTCGTCATTACCCAACCGAGGTTAGGCTTGGCACTTACTGAGTACCGCTGTGGTGTACTCATGCCCTTCGTGCGTATGTTTTTCATGTGCAGATCCAGGTATCTCCACTCAGGCGCACTATCCTTGAGGCAGGGAGAGCTACGAAGACTTCGAGGTACATCTGCAGCATCCGCAGACCGAAGAGTCTCCTTCTTACTCTATCTTGTAGCGTTTAGACTTCTTTCGTACTTTGATGTAGACTTTTCTGCAGTTTAGAGCAGTGTATTACATTTCTATTAGCTTGTGTTTCCCGTGAGTTTCCGGGTTTTGGGGTGATATTGTAGACTTCCGCGTTTGAGTTGTATATGCCAAGTGGCACTTATATACAATTTTCCTTCTACTTTTGCTTAGTTTACTTTATTGTTCCACAAGTTATATTATTTTCCGCATTTCAGGCTTACCTAGTCGTAGGGACTAGGTGCCATCACGACATGTTCACGGAGGGCGAACTGGGGTCGTGACAGGTTGGTAGGTGAAATTTCGATCCAGGGGTCGGAATGAAATTCCGAGAGTTGCAGTAGCTTCATTGTGTTATTTGGGATCTGTGTATAAAATTTCATGTCATTTGGATGTGGTTTGGTTGGGTTTTTGATCGAAAGCGTATTTTGGAAGATTTTAGAAACTTAGGCTTGAATTCGATGCGATTTGGTAAATTTGATGTTGTTTGAGGTGTCTTGATGATTGGAACAAGTTTGAATAAGGTATTGGGTTATGTTTGTGCCTTTGGTGGAGGTCCCTGGGGCCTCGGGTGAGTTTCGGGTAGTCATTCGGATCATATTTGGAGTTTGAAAGTTGCAGAAATTGCAGGTTCAGTGTTGCAGAAAAATTGCCCTTCGCGATCGCGTAGGATGTATCACGATCGCGTAGAAGGATTTAGGAAGGCCAGGAAATAAGTCTTCGCGTTCGCGAGAGGTGCTTCGCGTTCGTGGAAGATTAGTAAGCAGTGCATCGCGTTCGCATAGGTGTTATCGCGTTCGCGAAGGTTTGAGTGGAGGAAGCATCACATTCGCGATGGATGTCACACGTTCGCGTAGAGGAAAAATGTGGTCAACGCGAGTTTGTGCTTCGCGAACGTGAGGGTCTGACCGCGTTCGCGAAGAAGGGAAGTCAGACCTGGGCAGAATGTTTTTAAGTCGTCTTGTTCGCGATTTTGGGTCTATTTTCACCCATAGTTGATCATTTTGAGAGCTTTTTGAAGGAGATTAAAGAGGGATTCAAGGGGAAACGACATGAGGTAAGATTTTTGGACTTAAAACTCGATTCTATTGTGAAATCTACCTAGAAAATCATGGAAACTTAAGCTAAAAATGTAAGAACTAGGGCTTGGAATTTTGGACTTTTGATTTGGAATTTGAAGGGTCATTTGTGGACTGATTTTGATGTTTTTTGTATGTATGAACTCGTGGGGAGATAAGGAACCTATTGGTGTAAAAATTTCTGAGTTTCGAGAAGTGGGTCTGGGGCTCGTATTTTGCTAATTTCGGGATTTTTGGTATTTTTCGATTATTTTCGCTTGGGCTTTGTTCCCTTAGCATATTGTGACGTATTCGTTCTGATTTTGGATAGATTTAACGCACGTGGAGGCCGATTCGAGGGGCAAAGGCGTCGCGAGCTAGAGATGTAGCCGGTTCGAGGTGAGTAATGGTTGTAAATGATGTTCTGAGGGTTTGAACCCCGGATTTGCACATCGTAGTGCTATATTGAGGTGAGGCACACGCTTATTGACGAGCGTGGGGTCGTGCACTATTGGGGATTGTTACTTGGTCCGTCCCGATTGATGATTTTACCGCGTATTTGTTTGAAATCTATTTGCTATCATCATTATTTGGGCTGAATGCCATATTTGGGCTCCGTGCCAATTATTTGAACCCTTCGGGGATTGTTGTTGATGTTTCCTCACTGTTTTGACTTTATACTTGAACTCAGTCATGTTATTTCCACTGTTTTCAAAACTCAGCCATGTTTACTCTGTTTTAATACTCAAATGATATTTAAATGATGTTTTGGGCTGAGAAATACTGTTTTACTGTTGCCCGAGAGGCTTATGTAATTTTTGACTGAGTAAGGCCGAGGGCCTGTGTTGTGAGGATATCTTTGGGATCGGGCTGCACGCCGCCGCGGTGATACATATCTTTGGGATCGGGCTGCACACCGCAGCGGTGATACACTGATTTGACTATGAGGCCGAGGGCCTGAGATTGTACGCCATGAGGTGTCTTGATATTGATATGAGGCCGAGAGCCTGTTTTTGATGCCACGAGAGGGCTTGTTATTGCGCTTGGGCCGTAAGGGGCCCCTCCAGGAGTCTGCACACCCCCAATGAGTGCGGGTACCTAGTATGATGTGTGATATAGCCCGAGGGGCTGGTTTTGTTCTATGTGATTGCCCGAGGGGCTGGTACCGTTCTGAGATATTGCCCGAGGGGCGGAGTTGTTGATATTGTGCCCGAGGGGCGAACCTTATGTGCTTATCTTTCTTATTTGCCTGTCATTTACTTGCTTAATTGTGTATTTGTGCCCGAGGGGCGGATTTCTGTGCTTATCTGCACTAGTTGTTCTGCATTCATTCGCGTAGCTGTTAAAAAAAAAGGTATTTTCAAAAAGGGTTTAAACTGAGTTAAGATGTTTTAAAGGATTTTACAGCTTCATTGCTTCTCTTACTGGTTTTGAAACCGCTTCTATATAGCATGTTGATGCTCTTTTCGTGATTTCTTATCACACAGTCTTTATTTATGATTATTACTCACTGAGTTGGAGTACTCACTTTACTCCCTGCACCATGTGTGCAGATTCAGGTATTCTACACCCGGTAGCGGGTTTTGGCTGATCGGAGGCAGAGTTATCGGAGTTTAGCAAGGTAGCTGCCGGCGTTCGCAGCACTGCTTTCCTCCCTCCTTATTTTATTAGTCGGTACTTAGTACATTCCGGACTTTGTCAGTTGTATTTAGACTTAGTAGATGCTCATGACTAGTGACACTCCGGTTTGGGTTGTGCTTGGGTTGTACTTCCGCATTGTTATGATATTATTCGCTGTTTAGCGTTATTAAATCATGTTTTAGCCTGTTGTATTGCTGTTTAGCTATTTAACTTCGAAATGGAAATGTGTCGGTTGGCCTTGCCTTCACGAGAGGCGCCATCACGACCGGGTCTGGGTTTAGGGTCGTGACAGTTATGAACCTAAAGTAGTAGTCATACATAATCAAGCTAGAAATTAAGGCATTCTAAACAGTCCATTTGACAATCCGTAAATTACAATATACTCCTAAATACAACCAAGTATCTAAAGAAGAAAAGAAAGGAAAATTTTAGAGTAAAGAACAACATTCTTCCTAACTTCAGGCCTTTCAACTGTTACCAAATCCTTCAAACCAGCTTCAACTTGCAAGAAATCAGCTATGGAGCTGTTTCTCACAGGCCAGCATTCCATTCCAGCCATGTGGTTTCTTTGCCTTATTGCCACTCACACACAAGCATTAGAAATAAAAGGGAATTTCAGTAGTTGTGAAGAATCCATTTAACAATATATTATCAACTAAAAAAAAGCAAAGCAGGCAGAAAGAAAAGCATCAAAACAACTTCAAAAGTCAAGGTTCAGGTTCAGTATAAGTCAGAAATAGACTCATAGGTATAAAATAGACACACTAGTTCAAACAATCACATAGTAGAGCCATAGACTTTTGCTCTTTTCATGTCAACACATCAATTAACAGAAGAAAAACTCAGGAGTTTAAATGAAACAAAGTTTACTAATTAACATGCTAACTGTGAAGGAATCAACACATGATGAAAGATGATCAAAACTTCATAGAACAGATGAAAGCTGTCAGCTTATTCATGCCAAAAATTGAGTCTTAAATTCAAGGCAAATACCTGATTACAGCAAAATAGACAAAACCAAGAAAAATAGGTCTCTTAAACAACAAAAACCAGCCACAATACAAGTGAAAAGCTGATTGAAATCTAAAGATGGAGCAGCCAACAAAACCCAAACAGCAGCAGTAAACCCTAGAGAAACACGAAATCCTCAGATTCAAACCATTTTTGACTTGTGACAACCACAAAATCCCATAAAGTTCTTTAAGTTTTCTTTTGCTAAAATCAGAGAAAAAAAGAATCAACTCCTAAGAACTTAGCAGCTGAACTTTTAGAGAGTATTTTTAGGGCTTTGAAAATCTGATTCTCTGTCATTTTCAGATTAGAGTAGCCTATATATGGGCTTCCTAGGGAGGGTATATTTTAGGAATATTCCTCATCCTAAAATCTGAAAATAGTACAGTACAACTGTCCTCCTTATCCTATTTTAAGCATCTTTTGTAAAAGCTAGGACAGCTGTACCATTTCTAGAAACTTCTTCTATTTTTATAGCCCTTTTTATTTTTGAAATTCACCGTTTTTACCCAGAAAATTCTAATTTAATGTCTTTCTTATTTTATTTTGATATTTATCTTCATTCTAGAAGTTTCTTGAGCTGTTACAGCCAAGATTCTTCACCTAGAATTCCGGAAACCCTAAGACAAACCTGAAATCACCCTTTATTGTTCAGGGCTAAGTTAGTTAATTATGTACAAAAATCAGAACTCAATTAACAAATTAGAATTAAACCTACACAAATAATCCCTAATCATGCATAATTACTATAATGGTAATTAATTAATAAAAATCAGTATTTAATCAATTATCTATGACAACCTAGGCTAACAACTCAAAATTAGTCAAAATAACTCAGGAATTAAATGAAACAAGCAGGAGAAACAAGACCAAGAAACATATATATATGAAAACCTAATTAACAATTCCGAATCAAACAATGAAACCGGAAATTAAAACCTAGGTCATTAATTCAGATAATCCTAAAACGTATGACTAAACTACAAGTGGAAATTGGTTAATAAACAGCTATCAATTATTTCAGAGGAGAAAATAATCAAAGAAAACCTAAACTAAGAATCAAAGTCACAACAGATCAACAATTAGACCTAACATCATCTAAATGAGGAAATAGAGTCAGGGGAAGTACCTAAATCTAGCCATAGGAAGTTGGCCGGACTTGGTTGACCTCGCCGGAGTTTGGCCGGATTCCAGCAGGTTTGAAAACGAGTCAAACCCACATGAATCAATTTCTCTTGTCAAGAGCAACTGACTCATGTAGGTTTGAGCCATTAAATAATTCGGATTCATTCAGTGTAGAATTTTTAGGGTTTCAGATTTTCCGATATGAAATTGCTTGATTTTGAGAGGTTGGGAAAAATAATGAGATATTAGGGGTGAGGGGAGTGAGGAGATGGTCTGGTGAGATTTTGGGTTGATTTGGAGTATCGCCGCTGCCGTGGGGCAATTTCCGGTGGCGGAATACGGCGGAGGCGGCGTGGGATATAAGGGCGGCTTGGGTTTGGTTCATTGAGAGAGATGAGAGACTGAGAGAGGGTTGAATGGGGGGGGGGGGTTAGTTCTCGTTCAGACAGTTTTATGTTAATTGGGCTTTAAGTGCCGAGCCGTTGGATCAAGCGGATCCAATTGCTGTGATGAGAGACCAGGGAGACAGCGTCTTATTTCATTTTCTTTGTTTTTCTTTTTCTTTTTCTTTAATTGAAAATCCTAAGTCAAATTCCTAAATTAATCTAAATTGTAAAATGAAGCTAATTATCTAATTATAATATTTATAACAATTGGTTGACCCTAAATTAAAAGAGAGAAAATTACTAATCTACAATTAAAAGCTAAAATGTAAAAATGAGCCAATGTTTTTTGTGATTTTTATTTTAATAAAGCAATTGATTAACTAATTAATCGTAAAATGTGAACACAAAGTCTAATATGCAATGCATGGTATTTTTGACATTTTTGGGGCATTTTCATGATTTTTTTAATAAAAATTAAACGTGCACAAAAATGCAAACAATTAATAAAATCCTATAAAATGGCAAATAATTGGGAAAAAATCTATTTCTTTGATTTTATAAGAGTATTTTGAACAGGGCAAAAGTCACGTGCTCACAGCTGCCCCTCTTTGCTCGGAAACACGAAGGGTTTTTGGGCAAAGATAAAATGAGCAATTACGAGCGATTTTCGCCCGTTTGAAACTCCTTGGGAAGCATTTTTTGGAAAAATTCTGACCGAACCTTGCTTCGGAGGTTGCCTAAATATCCTTGGCTATAAAGGAATCAGGTCAATGTAGTTCTGGAAGTTTTGGTAGCTGGGACTACCGGAAAACTGTGATTTTACTGCTGTTGCTGCTGTTTCTGCTTGCTGAACTCCTTATTACACCGAAATGAAAGATGAAAAGCTAAACTAGCTAAGCCTATCAACTACAAGTTACAAGATTCCTATCTATAAACCTTCTAAAGCTTGATCTTGAGTCTTGGCTGGTTCTTCCTGTAGACTCTGATCTGAACCTTGATGCTCGTTAGCTGCAACCACTAGTTCATTCTTCTTTTGCTTTTCCAATCATGGCGGGACATGCAAAACTTGTAACTTCAATCATATCTTGAGCATTCCGCATCTTCTCTCCGCTTCTACACCTAGAGTTCACTTCTTTTCTTTTATTTGGATCGAGACTTCTTCTTTTGGTCATCTCAAACCTTATGTCTCGAGGTATAACCTACTCAGACACCAAAACAAACAAACAAATGAAATTTTTCTGCCCCAGTTTTCACTAGGAAATTTCGTGAGTTATTGTAACAAAATATAAACTACATCTTTATTGAAAGCAATAAAATCAGGGTTGTGTATCCTTGGGAGAAAAGAGATTAGGGAGTGGATCCCTATATCTAAATGAAATGAAATGGGGATCGGAGGTCCTAAGTTGGAATGATTACTAGGTTATGCTGCCATCGACTAAGGAATGGGACCCTATGTTGAAAAAGATTACCACGTTATGCTGGCATCAGCTAGGGAGTGTGACCCTATGTTGGAAAAGATTACCAGGTTATGCTGGCATCAACTAGGGAGTGGGACCCTATGTTGGAAAAAAATTACCAGGTTATGCTGGAAAAATCATCGGGTTATGCCGGAAAAGTCCTCGGGTTATGCCGGGAAAGTCATCGGGTTATGCCGGAAAGGTCCTCGGGTTATGCTGGGGAAGGTCGTCGGGTTATGCCGGAAAGATCCTCGGGTTATGCCGGGGAAGTCATCGGGTTATGCCGGAAATGTCCTCGGGTTATGTCGGGGAAGGTCATCGGGTTATGCCGGAAAGGTCCTTGGGTTATGCCGGGGAAGGTCATCGGGTTATGCCGGAAAGGTCCACGGGTTATGCCGGGGAAGTCATCGGATTATGCCAGAAAGGTCCACGGGTTATGCCGGGGAAGTCATCGGATTATGTTGGAAAAGGTCCACGGGTTATGCCGGGAAAGCCATCGGGTTATGCCGAAAAAGGTTCTCAGGTTATGCCGGGGAGGTCCACGGGTTATGCCGGGAAAGTCATTGGGTTATGCCGGAAAAGGTCCTCAGTTATGCCGGGGAAGTCATCAGGTTATGCTGAAAAAGGTCCACGGGTTATGCCGAGAAAGGTCCACGGGTTATGCCGGGGATCAACTAGGGAGTGGGACCCTATGTTGGAAAAATGTAGCTAGAGATTGGAGACCCTAGGCTACCATGATTTTGAAGTTTTCTTCTTCTTTCGTTTTTTACTTCACTTTCATTTTATTTAGGAGAAAGAACAAAGAGTTTGAAAGGGACTTCCCTTTTTGAGTTAACTTTCGCTGCAGGACCATTTCTGGTCTCTGCGCACCTTGCTTTTATTGCATTGCTCTTCTTGCGAGGTTGTTTTGGGAATGTACCTATTTTCCTGTTTCCAAATCAAAGAACAATTTGTCAGTTTGAAATGGTGGTTGGTTTTGTGGCCTTGATTGTTTCAATCACTTCATCTCGGCCCAACTCTTTCAATAAAATCTCCATTGCTCGCTGGCTCTTCTGGAAATTGGTTTCATTTCTAAAACCCGGGGGACTTGATTTTCCCCAAATTCCACCTAATGATTAACCCGTGTGGGGCTTGGCCTTTTCCATCTTATTTTTGCCTTTATGGGCACTTCACTTCGATTTCCTTTATTTTCAAGAGTTTTGACTCTGGAGCATCGGCCAACATGGTCAGTCGAGGCCGACTTGATGCACCTGCTGAGGCTGAGTACCTTTCTTGAATTTTAACTTTTGTCAAACAAAACCCTGTAAAACCAATCTTGCCATCTTTTCTTTGTATTAGTTTCGGAGGAGAATTAGACCGAAAGGGATTCAAAGAAAAGTAAACGACGGACAGGATAATGAATCTAAACGAGAAGTGTCCCTTTCGGGGAAAAGGAAAGAGGGACTTATTTGGAGTGCTTGCAGACTTCAATAGACATAACATGCTCCTTGGACTGGATACCCGATTTGTGCAAACCATCCAACTCTCATAAACCCTTCGTAATCCATTTCTCAAAATTGAGAAACCTTGCCAGGACTCTTATCAGTACCGATGGTTGTAAGGAATTCCTTTTTCGGTCAGTGGCGCATGCGGGTTTTCACCAACCAACCTCTCTCATTTCTCTTCTCACCGTCACCTTATAGTGCTCTTTGTGAGTTTTCACTAACAAGACTCTCATTTTCAATTTCTCTTCTCACCATCGCCTTACGATGCCCGTGTGGGTTTTCATCAATAAGACTCTCTCATTTTATTTCTCTCACTTGATTGTACCATATCCAAGTAACCATATCTTTCAATCTGGAACATTTTACCGATTGATCGGAAGGACTTTGAACATGATTTAGGGTAAAAAGAGTTTGGATTGAATTACAACTTTGGAACCTTTCAGGCGAACCGTCGCCGAGCCATTATAAATTCTGCCCCAGTTTCAACTTTGGAGGGAATGTGGATTTTTGTTTTGGTGTGACCGAACCCCAGAGAGAGGCTGCCTACGTATCCTTTTGGAATCAAGTCGAATGTAGTTCAGGGAAACTTTATTTTTTTTATTTTCTTTTTTTTTGTTGCTTTATTTTGTCTTTTTTTTGACAAACATTTTCGGGTTCCAAAGAGGGTGATCAAGGAAAGGTAACCGGCTCAAAGGGTTAGCAAAGGATTAAAAGTGTTTGGGTAGCGAGAATGAAAGCCTTCATCATTCCAACCGGAGAATCTCTATACCGCAGAAGGGTTAAACGTAATACCTTTTGACTGCGCCCGCATTGACAGCTGTTTCAGGGTCATTTCCGTCAATGTCTCCCAAGTACAATGCCCCTTTTGGCAAGAGTTTCCTTATGACGTACGGACCTTTCCAATTTGGAGCGAACATTCCTTTTGTTCCTTGTGATGCGGGAGAATACGTCTCAAAACGAGTTGCCCCACTTCAAAGTTCCTAGGCCGCACTTTCTTGTTGTAGGCGCGGGCCATTCTTTGTTAATACAACTGCCCGCGGCAAACTGCGGCCATCCACTTTTCATCAATCAGGGTTAAGTGTTCTAGATGGGTCTTGACCCACTCATTATCCTCAATCTCAGCTTCAACGATTATTCGAAGAGATGGAATTTCAATTTCTGCGGGTATTACGGCTTCAGTGCCATAAACCAATAAATAGGGTGTTACTCCAACTGATGTGCGCACAGTTGTGCGATACCCCAACAATGCAAACAGCAACTTTTCATGCCATTGTCTAGAACTTTGAATCATTTTCCCGGGGATCTTCTTGATGTTTTTGTTTGGTACTTCAACATCACCATTAGCTTTGGGCCGATAAGGGGTAGAATTCCGATGCGTGATCTTAAATTGTTCGCATACCTCCCTAATCAAATGACTGTTCAAATTTGCAGCATTGTCCGTAATGATGATTTTAGGGATACCAAAACGACAGATAATGTTGGAATGCACGAAGTCCACTACTGCTTTCTTAGTGACGGCTTTGAGAGTGACTGCTTCAACCCACTTTGTGAAGTAGTCAATGGCAACTAATATGAATCTGTGCCCATTTGAAGCTTTTGGCTTTATCGGCCCAATGACATTCATACCCCAAGCAACAAACGGCCACGGTGCTGACATAGGATGTAATTCTGAAGGCGGTGCATGAATCAGGTCACTGTGTACCTGACACTGATGACACTTTCGGACAAAACTGAAGCAATCCTTTTCCATAGTCATCCAGTAATAACATGGTCGAAGGATTTTCTTTGCAAGGACGTATCCATTCATATGGGGTCCACACACTCCTGCGTGCACTTCATTCATGATTCGTCCGGCCTCTTGGGCATCCACACATCTTAAAAGGTTCAGATCTGGAGTCCTTTTATACAAGACTTCTCCGCTCAAAAAGAAACTACTGGCGAGCCTTCTAATGGTTCTCTTTTGGTCTCCATTGGATTGTTTGGGATATTCCTTTGTTTTCAAGAATCTTTTGATATCATGATACCACGGCTGAACATCCGGTTCCATCTAATGGTATTGCAATAACCATGTCTTTCTCGGATTTGGATTTCCAACGGGTCAATGTGGACATTGCCTGGATACAACAACATCGAGGCCAAAGTAGCTAGTGCATCGGCTAACTCATTGTGAAACCGAGGAATGTACCTGAAATCGACGGATTTGAACCGCTTGCTAAGATCTTCCACATTTTGCCTGTATGGAATAAGCTTGATATCTCGGGTTTCCCATTCACCTTGAGCTTGTCGGATAATCAAATTAGAATCTCCCATGATTAAAAGTTCTTCCACATCCAGGTCAACTACCATGTTCATGCCTATAATGCAGGCTTCATACTCGGCAGTGTTGTTCGTACAGAAAAACCGAAGCCGGGTTGTGGATGGATAGTGCTGACCAGTGGGCAAAATCAAGATTGCCCCAATCCCGACACCTTATGCTTTCACAACTCCATTGAAGAACATTTTCCAAACATTTGTTGTCTTCTGGAATTACCTCCACTGAATTTACTTCCTCGTCCGGAAAGTAGGTACTCAAAGGCTGGTATTCATCATCAAAAGGATTCTCAGCTAGGTGATTCGCCAAGGCTTGAGCTTTCATTGCCGTGCGGGTGACATAGACTATGTCAAACTCGGCGAGCAGGATTTGCCATTTTGCCAATATCCTCGTGGGCATCGGTTTTTGGAATATGTACTTCAAAGGATCCAACCTGGTTATGAGATAGGTGGTGTAGGCCAACAAGTAATGCCTAAGTTTCTGAGCTACCCAAGTTAGGGCGCAA
Source organism: Nicotiana attenuata (assembly GCF_001879085.1). Taxonomy (NCBI): domain Eukaryota; kingdom Viridiplantae; phylum Streptophyta; class Magnoliopsida; order Solanales; family Solanaceae; genus Nicotiana; species Nicotiana attenuata. The sequence goes on along the minus strand of NW_017675597.1, from coordinate 11,726 downwards.
CAAGTTCCTTCCAACAAAGTGTGCTTCGTTTCATAACTAGTGAATTTCTTGCTCAAGTAGTACATGGCTTGTTCTTTCTTCCCGATCGCATCATGTTGCCCGAGAACACATCCAAAAGAGTTCTCCAACACCGTCAAGTACAAAAACAAAGGCCTTCGGGGCTCGGGTGGAACCAACACTGGCGGATTCGACAGATATTCTTTGATTTTGTCGAAATCTTCCTGACACTCATCTGTCCATCTAATCACCGCATCTTTCTTCAACAGATTAAAGATGGGCTCACACGTAGAAGTCAACTAAGCAATGAACCTACTGATGTAATTCAACCTACCCAGTAGACTCATAACCACTTTCTTGGTTCTCGGAGGGGGCAGATCCCGAAAAGTCATTATTTTCGTTGGGTCTAACTCGATGCCTCTTCGACTGACTACAGATAAGTTAGGATTTTAACGTTTTTTATGCCCCTACTTGCCTATGCTTTAAGTATAAATTGCTACAAAATAGCCCCAAAATGCTCACAGGTTATGCTTGATTGCAGGTTTGGTCGACAAAGTGACGAAATGTCAAAGATCGGCTCAAAAAGGAGTGAAACCTGCTCAAGTATCAATGACCAAGAGAATTGAGGAAAAAGGGCCTAGTGCGGACCGCGCAAAAGTGGATACGGCCGCACTAGGAGGTTCAGAGACATGGCATATTCAGTGGAAGTGCTACGCGGCCGCGGTTGGATTCTCGCGGTCCGCGATCAGGCTACGCGTCCGCTTCACACTTTTGTGCGGTCCGCATGAACGAGATTCAGAGAGTAGAAGTTTTGACAATTTCAAGCAATGCGCTCCGCTCCTTTATGTGCGGCCGCGCCAACTTCCATCGCGGCCGCGGTGCACTTTCTCGCGGTCCGCGATCCCCAACTTCAGAGAAGCTGAAATCATAAGTCCAAGAGCCAGTGTGGCCGCGGTCCTTTTTGCACGGTCCGCGCTGACCCTGCAGGGGTATTTTTGTCCAGTTTTTCCAGCCTAGTATAAATAGAACATTTTACCATTTTTAGGTTAAGTTTTATATCTCAAACATAGCTGCGCTCGTGAGACTCGATTTTGTAGCCATTTTCGGAACTTTTGCTCATTATTAAGGATAGATTATTGTAGTTTCTTTTTAGTAATCAATTAATATGCTTAGTTCTTCATCTATTTCTTCAATTTCTGTATCTAGCATGACTAGCTAAACCCACTAGCTAGGGTTGTGGCCCAACCCTAGTGTGGATAATTGATGGGTGTTGACATCTAGGGTTAGATTGATTATGGGTGTTTGCTATTTGGGTTGATTTTATGTTTTTATTTAAGAATTTGTGGTTGCAAACACTGATTCAAGCTTTGTGGGTTTGACTCTTCTTGAGAAAGAGAGTCTATGACCCAAAAATTGACCCAACAAGGAATTGGGTTGGACTCATGAGAAATGATAGTCCCAATTAACGGGTTAAATCTCGAGAGAATAATCACCCTATTTGAACCCTAGTTGCTTGATCTAATTGGCCTACCCAATTGGTCTCGAGAGAGTCAATTGGGCAAAATCACTCTCTCTACCGAGAGGTGTGAGAGTGGGTACAATTGTGCAACGGTTATAGCATAAGCCCCAAATATGTCAATCTATCCTTAGTAACATCTACCCGTCAATTAGCCACCTAGGTAATGCCACGACCCTAGTGCCCTTCTTCCCATTAGATACAACTTAGCAATATTCTAGTAGCATAATTCAGCGTTAATCAGTAGTTTATTCATAGTAGTTATAAAAATCAAAAACCAAGAATGTTTGAAGTGGCATTGGGAGTACAAACACATCTCTAGACTAGACAGAAAATCCAACTCCACTACTAGCTCCCTGTGGAAATCGATCCCGACCACTATTCGGGTAAAAGCTATTGCGACCCGCTCTTCCTACCTTGGTGTAGTGTCGAGCTAGCAGCGATCACTTTTTGGCGCCGTTGCCAGGGTGCTTACGGTGTTGACTATCTGTTTGGTTAGTTTTGTGTTTTGCTTCTCTTTCCTTCTTGTTTACTAATTTTGTTGTGTCGATCATTCAGGTACTATGGCTTTAAATGCTAATGACCCTATTGGCAATGCCATGGCGGGGGAGGAGGTAGAAGATATGGATCATGATGAGGTTCCCGTACCTCATGCTCCACGTAGAGGCCGTCAGGCCAATGACAACAATCCTATTCCAGACCCTCCTCTGCCACCGCCAAGAGCAGTCCCAAGAGTTCTCCCAAATCAAGGGTATGCGAGTGCCATTGTTCCTCTCCGAATTCGGGCGGGGAACTTTCAAATCACAAATGTCATGTTGACCTTGCTCGAGCAACGAGGATATTTTACGGGCGCCTCCGATCAAAATGCATACAAGCACTTGAAGGGGTTCGTAGATACATGCTGGGGCAGCAAACAAACAAACGTGTCAGAGGATGCGTTGAGATTAAGGCTTTTCCCGTTTTCTCTTCGGGGTAAAGCGTTGGATTGGCAGACAAATTTATTGCCAAGTTCTTTTCTCCAAGTCATATGGCGGCTCTTCGGGATGAGATTCTAGCTTTCAAGCAAATGCCAACGGAACCTTTGCACGAAATATGGGAAAGATATAGAACAATGGTGAAGGAGTGCCCTAATAACGACATGACCGAGGCGATGATACAACAAACTTTTTATCGAGGCATCAACACCACGAATCAGTGCATTGTGAACCGATTGGCCAGAGGAATCTTTAAGAAAATTTCTTACGAAGAGGCATGTGAAGTACTTGATGAAATGGCCGACACCTCTTCGGCATGGCAAAGCCGAGCGAATGTGCCCCATGGTGACCCCACGGTCATCCATTTGCACAATGAATTGAACGATCATGGCCAAGCTATTGCCGAGCTTACAACAACTATGAATCAATTGGCGAAGGCGCAATTGCAACAAGTCCAAAGCCCGCGCCAAGTCAATGCAATGGAAGGTGTTTCTATGTTAAAAAGGAGGCAAAGAGGGCAACAACAACCTCAAGGAAATTGGGGCAATCAACAAAGTGGCGGTAATTGGAATAATAACAACCAACAACAAAGTGGTGGCAATTGGAACAACAACAATCACAACAACAATTGGGGTAACCAAGGTAACAATCAAGGCAATTTGAACGGGAACAATAATAATTGGAATAACAACAATGGTCAAGGCGGGTGGAATAACAATGGAAATCAAGGCAACCGGGGGCAAGGTTTTCAAAGGCCCCCGATGTATCAACAACCGAACAATCCGCCTCCGTTTAAATTTCAAGGGTCTAGTTCTTCGGTTAGTGATATGGGAAGAATAGAAATGATGTTCGAACAAACGATGAAGAAGAACCAAGACTCCGATGCTCAATTGGCTTCCCACAATACCTCTATTCGGAATTTTGAGGTGCAATTAGGCCAAATCTCTCAATCATTGAATACTCGACCTAAGGGTGCTCTACCAAGTGATACGGTAGTGAACCCGAAGGGAGGTAACAATCATGTGATGGCGGTTACAACAAGAAGTGGGAGAGGCGGTGATGTGCATGCCTTGAAAGAAAATCAAGTTGTGGATGATAATGTTGGTTCCAAGAAGATCTGGGTCCTTTGATTGTTGAAGATATGGTTGAACCAAATGTGAACAATGAGGTGAGGATAGATATTGATGAGGCCGAGGTGGAAACTCAAAAGGCCGTTAACCCGTCTAGGGAGCACATAATCGACATGCCGGAGCCGGTGGTGCCAAAAGCCAAGGCACCTTTGCCTAGACCACCTCCACCTTATCCTCAGTGGTTAGCAAAGCAAAAGAGTGACAATCAGTTCAAGAAATTCATAGATATGATGAAAAGCCTTACAATCAATGTGCCTTTGGTGGTGGCACTTGAACAAATGCCGGGCTATGCGAAGTTCATGAAGGATTTGGTCACAAAAAGCGTTCCATGGATTGTGAAACAATAAAGATGACTCACCAAGTCAGTGCAATAGTGCATTCTATGGCCCCGAAACTTGAGAACCCTGGAGCTTTTACTATCCCTTGCACTATCGGTAGTGCGGAGTTTGCTAAGGCCCTTTGTGACTTGGGGGCTAGCATTAATTTGATGCCTTATTCAGTCTTCAAGACTTTGGGAATTAGGCAACCTAGGCCCACCTCAATGAGCCTTCAAATGGCGGACCGGTCGATGAAGCGGCCTTCGGGTATAATTGATGACGTACTTGTCCGAGTGGACAAATTCATATTGCCGGCCGACTTTGTCATATTGGATTGTGAAGTGGACTTTGAAGTGCCGATTATTCTTGGAAGACCTTTCCTAGCTACGGGGAAGGCCTTGGTTGATGTTGAAGCTGGTGAGTTGACATTTCAAGTGGGAGATCAGAAAGTGGTATTCCATGTTTGCAAATCAATGAGACAATCCAATAGCACGGAGGGGTGTTCATTTGTGGACATTGTCACAGCTGTGATAGTGGATGACACAAGTTCCATGATAAATGTTGAAGATCCTCTTGAGGCCGTGCTTCTTAACATGGATGTCGATGATGATGCTAGTAGAGTGGAGTGCGTGAATGCATTGCATGGTATGGGTTCATATTCATATGAGCCTAGGAAGTTATCTTTGGATCTTGAAAACCGGAAAACTCCACCAACAAAACCATCAATTGAGGAGCCACCGGTGTTGGAGTTGAAGCCACTTCCTCCACACCTCAGGTATGAATTTTTAGGCTCAAATTCAACTCTTCCAGTTATTCTTTCTTCTTGCCTTACTAACTTGCAGGTTGAGGCCACTTTGGAGGTGCTTCAAAGGCGAAAAAGGGCAATAGGATGGACTCTGGCGGACATTCGGGGAATAAGCCCCGCATTTTGCATGCATAAAATTATCTTGGAGGATGATGCAAGGCCTTCCCTAGAACATCAAAGGAGGCTAAATGAAGCGATGCAAGAAGTGGTAAAGAAAGAGGTTATCAAGTGGCTTGACGCTGGTGTGGTTTATCCAATCTCCGATAGCTCATGGACTTCCCCGGTCCAATGTGTGCCAAAGAAAGGAGGGATGACGGTGGTGACCAATGACAACAATGAGCTTATTCCCACTCGAACCATTACCGGGTGGAGAGTTTGTATGGACTACCGGAAACTCAACAAGGTGACCCGCAATGATCATTTTCCCTTGCCATTCCTCGATCAAATGCTTGATCGCCTTGCGGGGCGAGCTTTCTATTGCTTTTTGGATGGGTACTCGGGCTACAATCAAATCTTAATTGCCCCGGAGGACCAAGAGAAGACCACTTTTACATGCCCCTATGGTACATTTGCTTTCTCCCGGATGCCCTTCGGGTTGTGCAATACTCCGGCGACCTTCCAATGTTGCATGATGGCTATTTTCACCAACTTGGTGGAAGACATATTGGAGGTCTTTATGGATGACTTTAGTGTGATTGGTGACTCTTTTGAAGAATGCTTGGTAAATTTGGATAGAGTCTTGGCCCGATGTGAAGAAACTAACCTTGTTCTCTATTGGGAAAAATGCCATTTTATGGTCGAATAAGGTATTGTGTTGGGTCACAAGATTTCTAAGAATGGGATTGAGGTAGACAAGGCGAAGATCGAGGTGATTTCAAGGCTCCCTCCCCTACTTCTGTCAAAGGGGTGAGGAGTTTTCTTGGGCATGCTGGGTTCTACCGGCGGTTTATCAAAGACTTCTCGAAGGTTGTGAATCCCCTTTGCAAATTGCTAGAGAAAGATGCCAAGTTTGTTTTTGATGAAAAATGTATGGAGGCTTTTGAAATTTTAAAGCACAAGTTGACCACTACCCCTATCATAACCGCACCTAATTGGAGTTTACCCTTTGAACTAATGTGTGATGCTAGTGACGTTGCAGTGGGGGCGGTGTTGGGTCAACGGGTTAACAAAATATTCCATCCCGTGTATTATGCAAGTAAGACTATGAATGAAGCTCAACGGGATTACACGGTGACGGAGAAGGAGCTATTGGCCGTTGTATTTGCCATGGAGAAATTTAGACCATATCTTATGGGGGCCAAGGTGATTGTGCACACGGACCATGCCGCCCTTAGGTATTTGATGACCAAGGAGGATTCCAGGAGAGATTGATGAGATGGGTGTTACTTCTTCAAGAATTTGATTTAGAAATAGTGGACCGGAAGGGAAGTGAGAACCAAGTTGCGGACCATTTGTCCCGGTTGGAGGAAGAAGGGAGGCCATGTGACGGCCTTGAGATAAATGATACATTCCCCGACGAGCAACTTCTTTCCGTGTCAATGTATGACATGCCATGGTTCGCGGACATCGCCAACTTCATTGTGACCGGAATTGTCCCTTGTGAGCTCTCTTCCAACCAAAAGAAGAAACTCAAGCGGGATAGTTTGGATTTTTATTGGGATGATCCGTACTTGTTTAAAATTTGCACGGATGGTGTGATTAGAAGAAGTGTCCCGGAAGGTGAACAATTGAGCATATTGGAGGCTTGTCACTCCTCCCCCTATGGTGGCCATCATGGAGGGGTGAGGACGGCTTCAAAGGTCTTGAGTTGCGGTTTCTATTGGCCGACTTTGTTTAAGGATGCTAGTGATTTGGTAAAGAGATGTGATGCATGCCAAAGAGCCGGCGGAATTTCAAAAAGGGATGAGATGCCTCTCAATACGATTCTCGAGGTGGATATTTTTGATATTTGGGGCATCGATTTCATGGGTCCTTTCGTTAGCTCTTGTGGGAACACTTATATTCTCGTGGCGGTGGACTGTGTCTCAAAGTGGGTTGAAGCCGTGGCTTTACCCAACAATGAAGCCCGGAGTGTTGTGGCATTCTTGAAAAAGAGTATCTTCACAAGGTTTGGCACTCCTCGTGCTATCATTAGTGATGGGGGGGGTCTCACTTTTGCAACAACGCTTTCGACTCATTGCTTGCCAAGTATGGAGTAAATCACAAAGTGACCACCCCCTATCATCCTCAAGCTAGTGGTCAAGTGGAAGTCTCCAACCGAGAAATAAAAAGTATCTTGTCCAAGACGGTCAATGCTAATAGGACCGATTGGTCGAAAAAGTTGGATGACGCCTTATGGGCGTACCGGACGGCTTACAAGACCCCAATTGGTATGTCCCCGTACCGGTTGGTGTTTGGGAAGCTTGCCATCTTCCGGTGGAATTGGAGCACAAAGCTATGTAGGCCTTGAGAAAGTTGAACTTGGAATTGGATGTTTCAGCGAATATCCGTGTTGAGCAACTTAATGAGCTTGATGAGTTTAGATTTCATGCCTACTCCAGCTCGTCCTTGTATAAGGACAAGATGAAGTATCTTCACGACAAATATGCTTGGGAAAAGGAATTCAAAATTGGTGATATGGTTCTTCTTTTCAACTCCTGTTACGTCTGTTTCCGGGAAAGCTCAAATCAAAGTGGAGTGGGCCATTTGAAGTTGTGTTCGTGACCCCATTTGGTGCTCTTGATCTAAGGAACAAGAATGGTGAAAATATTCAGAGTCAATGGACATCGTGTGAAGCATTATCTTGGGAGATTGATGATAGCCACGTGGTGGCTATGATACATTTCAAATGATGTGTTGGTAACCCGCGTCGTGCCGCGACGTTAAATCAGGAGCTTCTTGGGAGGCAACCTATGTCTTTTTCTCTCTCTTTGATTTTCTTTATAGTTTAGGATTTTTGAGCTAATTGGTTGTGAGATGTTGCAGGGATTGTGTTGATGCAGTGCAAAATAAGTTGGAACAAAGTGAACAGTCTCTGAAGTTTGCCAGTGCGGCCGCGGTCACCTTAGCGCGGTCCGCACTGGCATGGTCCAAATATGTTGCTCTCTGAAGTTTTATACCGCGGCTGCATTCCCATTAGTGCGGTCCGTGGTGGGCTTCCGCGGCCGCGATCTCTTTTGTGCGGTCAACGGAGGCTGCCTACTGAAGCTTCAATGGGACAAATCTAGCGCGGTCCGCAGTCGCTTTTGTGCGGCCGCGCTGGTAGGTGAGTACTGGGTCCCACGGTTTGTCTATAAATAGTCACCTTTTACCCTTTTCGACCCCTGAACTCCCAGAGCCCAAAAATTACTGTTCCTTCTTTACTGAGTCCATAATTCTTGCATAAGATTATCTAATTGCACTTCATCTTTACGTCCGGTAATGTTTCACTCATCTCTTGTTCAATTAGTGGTTAATTTTTGTTTTATTTTCTTACATTTAGCCCATAACTGCTGTTTCTTCCCCTTGTTCTTTATTTTGTTAGTTTAGGTTAGTTTTCATGTTAGTTTTGGGATGTTTTCTATGCATATTGAGTGGGCAAATGAGTAGGGACAAAGCAGGTGTAAAAATTTAAACAAGAATGGCATAAATACAACCCTAACTTAGTGCCCGTAAACCCTAGCTCAGCGCGGACCGCGGTCGCCTTTGCGCGACCGCGCTGCCCTGACGCGGTCCGCGCTGCTTTTCTTGTGCGGGCCGCGGTGCTCTTTGATTGCAAGTTGACTATTTCCAGCGCGGCCGCATTGCACTTTTGTGCGGTCCGCGCTGGCCCACCACAGCCGCGATCCCATTTTGTGCGGACCGCAGTGGGAGATTCAGAGAGTGTTATTTTGGGCCTTTGCCCAGCGCGGACCGCGGTCGCTTTTGCGCGGTCCGCGGTGCATGTTTCTGCAACTGTGTTCTTCAACTGCTGTCTGCAATTTTTTTCATTCACCTGTTTCACTGCCTGTGCTTAAACTAACAATGTTAGATGCGTGTGTTTGCAGATAATGGTTAAACAAAAAGGCGGCAAAAGATCACAACAACCCGGGAGAGGTGGTTCCTCCCGAGGGGGTAAAGGCAAGAGAATAGCAAAACTCACTCCCCAGGCTCGGGAGAACATCAAAAAGACCCGGAAACTGATAAGAGTTGCTGATAAGGCTGCTTCTCATTCCTCGGGGAGTGAGTATGTGCCTTCCAAGGACATCTCCTCAGATTCAGTCCCAACTCACATAACCAACCCCCTCCACCTAACTGATACCCCTCCAGCATCACCCACCACCAAAAGACCGGTAAATGTAGTTTCTGATTCATCTGACGAGTCAGAAGCCGGTAGTGGGAACGACTCCACCTCCCCCACAGCTTCATTATCTGGGGAGAGTGCAGGCGGAGATGAGGGTGGTGAGCCTCAGGTTGGGGGAATTGCCCGAACTAGGAAAGCTGAAGAGTGGGAAGATAGATTTGTGAGCCAAGTGGCTTACCATAAATTTAGGGAGTGGTGGCCCGTGAGGCATTTAATACCGGAGAGAAGTTTTATCATCAAAGACTTGCTACCCCACAACCCTAATGTGCTAAGACAATTCCAAACTAGATCGGGCTGGGAGATATTTCTGGAGAAGTGTGTTGATGCTAATGAGCATATGGTCAGGGAATTCTATTGTAATGTGGCTCACATTGTCAAGGGGTCCAAAGTGACAAAGGTCCGAGACAAAAAGGTGTTGTTCGACGGAAAATCCCTAAATGACTATTTGGGCTTCAGAGATGAAGATGAGTCTCTCTATTTGGCCAAGTTGGAAATGGGTGAGGCAGTCCGTCCATGGTTGGCTTCATACCTGGCAATCCCAGGTACCACTCCTGCGTGGTTGACTGCTGGGGTTAAAATACTGAGGGGGACCCTAAATTTTGAGGCTAGGGGTTGGGAGACCTTCGTTTGCAGTAGGTTGGACCCGACTTCACATGACCAGACTCTCCCTCTCACCCGGGCGGTATTGGTTGCATCGATCATGGCAGGCTACCCCATCAATGTGGGGAATGTGATGTCCCGCATCATCTCTCTCGTGGGTGCGGAAGCTAACCGGAACTACCCTTTCCCCAACACTCTCTCGATGTATTTCCGGGACTTGAAGGTGGAAAAGAAGCGGTATGATGTTAAGGCAAAGCCGGTTGCTCCGTTTTCATGGTACAGTTTGAGGGGGCCAGACAACCCCAAGGACAAGACCTACAAGCCTCCTGCTCCTACTTCTGCTTCTGCTCCAACTGGCCAGTCTGAAGAGCCAGTTGTGACAGAGGCCCCTGCTGAGCCTACCTCTGACTTGCCTCCAGGACCTTCTACTTCAGCTGACTTGCCTCCAGGGCCCTCTACTTCAGCTGGCCCGGGAATCCCATCTTCCAGGAAACATCCCATCACTGCCCATCAGCTGAGCCAGGCACTTCATAGCATGAACAACTGGATGTCAGCTGCGACATCCAAGTTGTCTTCTCTATCTTCCACTATTGAGGCTCAGTCTGCACCATAGATAGCTCAGATCCCTCAGTCTATTGAGGACACACTGAAGAAGCTCCTGGAGAACCAGGAGAAGATGATGAAGACACATGATGCCTTGTCTAAGGCAGTGGAGTCACAGGGCAAGGCTTTGAAGCAGCTTGCCCGGGAGCACAAGAAGATGAGGAAATCACGGGCTTCCAAGGAGTCTGTGAAGGAGCTTAGAGCAGATGTGGACAAGCTATTGGCGGACCAGATGCCTCTAGACTTGCTATTCGGGGATCCAGCCCCAGCAGCAGCACCAGTAGCAGAGCCACAGCAGGAGCAGACTCAGAGGCTTCCCAGGAAGAAGAGGAAGATCCCTGTGCAGACGATGCTGTCATCCAGTTGGCAGACCCACAGGAGGTCTCCTCCAGTTTGCCACATGATGCACCTGACATCCAGCCAGTCCAGGAACAGGCTCCAGTCCCCGCAGCTGAGCAGCAGGAGACCGGGAACCAGTTTGAGGTTCCCGCACATACAGAGGACCCGGGGACCACTGATGATCCCATGCAGACGGACCAGGCCTAGGGAGCTCCTATATCCTTTCTTTATGATTTTTGATGCTTATTTGATAGTTGGCATTGGGGAAAATGCCAGCTTTTATTCGCGGGGGTGCGCCCTTTTTTTTTGTTTATCTGGATGACTGTATATATTAGTTGACTTAGTTTATGTTTCTGTTGATTTTCTATTTTGGGCTGTATATAACTTTACATTCAGTACTTTTATCATACTTTTTATCTTCTATTTGGTCTGTATATAAAGTTACATTTTTGTATATATTCATCCCCCGTTGTATATTCTAATCCCCTATTGTAAATATTCATTCTATTTTCTATTTTCGTATTTTCGTAAAAAATAATTTCATTTTAGCTTCGTAGATAGGCTCGCAGCCCTTTGTTTTGTTTTTGGCGTTTTCAATAAGCCCTTGGTTTTCTTAATGCCACGGTTCTTTCCAAGGGTGGAGTATTGTGTGAACCGGGTGGCTCTTCCCGATGATGGATGGCGTGACAACCTTCTTAAGGGTTTGAGTCCGTTTTTGTTTTTTTTTCTTTTGTTTTTAGTTAAGGGTACTTCAAGCATAGCTTCACTTGGGCGTAACACATTTGCCTTTGATCCCATGGTCAAAGAAAGTGGTTGTGTTTAGGATGGTGAAAGTAGTGACCTTGAGACTCTTGGGTTGACCAAACAAACACCATGTGGTCTTTCGGGACTATTCTGCGCTTAATCGTATCTAAGGTTGTTGTGGGCCCTCGACTCTATGTCTTTAGCAATCCCTGAGTGTGTGTGGTGAGAAATTGAATTATGAGTCCAAGTCCCGAGCCAATGGACTAGAACTTGCCCCGAATGGCCAATAATCATTATCCGCTTGCTTCGGAGCGTGCTATTGCGTGAAGCGGAAAGGGGTCCAAGGAGTGGCGGTTAACAGATCGCCATTTCACCCTCTGCGAGACAATAGGCGGCTAATA